>NW_020173938.1:904370-988147 GCF_003031525.2 Neophocaena asiaeorientalis asiaeorientalis | reverse complement strand
AGCCCTTTTTTTTTTTTTTTTTTTTTTTTTTTTTTTTTTTTTAACAAATGAAGAATCAGGCACAGAAAGCTTCTGTTACTGTAACCAGTGGCATCATCAGGACTTGAAAGCTAATCTCCTGGACACCCAATATTGTGATTTTTCCCCCCCTAAACTAGGATTCAGCACCCTATCTGTAAAAGGGCCAGATAGTAAATATTTTAGACTTTATGAGCCAGATAATCTCTTTTGCAGCTACTTAACTTTGCCTTTAGGGCCAGAGAAGCAGCCACAGAAGGTGTGTAGATCGATGAGTGTGCTGTGTCTCAAGAAGACCTAACGTACAACACCAGGCAGTGTTGTCTGTGGTCAGTAGTCTGAGGACTTTGGTACCACGCTGTTTAATTCAGGACTGAGCGCTGTTTGTCTGTTACTGGAGCACATTTTCTTCCCGTCCTCCATCCAGCTCTCCTTTTCCCATCATTTCCCACCTGACTGGGCACCACATTATGTGGAAAGTCCTATTGCAGAAAACTGGGAGATAGTACCTGCATACCCCAATTTTCAGTAAATTGGCATTTCCTGAGACCAGTTTATCTTTCTCAGTAGTGTAAAGAACTAGCATAAGTGAGATCTCAGTTGGCAGTAGCATAAGACTGGGTTTTAGTTTAAATCTACAATTACATTAGTATGAAGGAACAGTTTCTTCTCATAGAGGGTGTTAGGGCTGTTTGCTAAGTTGGGATGACAAGTTTGCATGTGCCTGTGACTGAGATGCAGGAAGGCTGGAAATCGTTCGCTGCGTTTGGCACTGGCTTCACCTTGCCAGCTAATTATTTAAAATCAGTGGAGAAAGCCCATTAGACTGATCTCATATTGAAGGTATTTTGGGACGTCTGTTCTCTGCCTTCAGGAAAGTGGTAGATACTGCCAAATCTCTCGCATCCTGGAAGAAGGAAAAGAATGTTCCTTGAGCTGCCTTGTTTATACTTACTTAGGTGGTTTCAGTTGCCAACACGCCGGATCAGAAATGAACAAACTTTTCTATAACTTGGAACTCAGAACAAAATTATCCTCTGTGATTCAAGGGCATTTGGTTATTTAATTCCAAAAATACCTCAGTAAAGTAGAACCATCTTCCTGAGGACTTCTGTCATGAAACCTTTGGTATAAATGTAAATCTTGCACCTTCTCTAAGCTGTGGGTGGACTTTTATACCTGACCAGTATTTAGTCTAGACCAGGGTTTTCAACACTGGCACTTTTGCTGTTTTGAACTGAATACTTTTTTATTGTTGGGGCTGTATTGTTCATGGAAGAGTGTTTAGCAGCATCTCTGGCCTCTGCCCTCTTAGCATGACAACACACAGTGTCTCCAGTCAGCAGTGCCAGCTGTCTCCTCGTGGGCAGATTCGCCTCTGGTTGAGAACTGCTGCTCTAGACCAGCCAGCCAAGAGCGAGGGCTGAGGTCGGAAATTTTCACAGGTCATAGGGACGAATACAGGATCACCCAAGATCTGTTCAGGTCAGGAAGAAGGGAGTTGGGCGGGAATCCCTGGGAGCAAGTCAGAGTTGGTCCCAAACTATTTCTTTTGGTTAGATGATGACATGCAAGACTAGCAGAGTTGCTCGCAGGGCAGGTCCACTTGGAGCTGCCATGGTCCAGCAGCCAGAGGAAGCCTCAGGGACTGAGGTATCGTGGGGGGCCTGCTGCCCCCCCTCGGTTCCCCTGAACATTCAGCTGTGCAGTAATGCTTTAGGCCAGGGTCATACTGCTCAAAGTGTGGGCCCCACCATCCCCTTTGTGCTTGTTAGAAGTACAGAATCTCAGGCCTCACCAGACCCCCTGCATCAGGATCTGCACTCTTAACAAGCTCTCCAGGTAATTGGATGCACATTAAAGTTCATGAAATGCTGTCCTAGACCAGTGTTTCTCAGCGCTTGTTCAGTCGTGTGTGCTGTGCCTGCTGGCTGTGGCGTATTATTCATGCAAGTGACCTGGTTGCACTAGCTGTGATGCCATCTTTTTGTTTCCTTTCAAAGCTTTTTAAATTTAAGTGGATGCCACTGTTAGTCATTTCATTTAAAAATAATAGACCAGATTCAAGGGAAAGTCATTCTCAATCTTTGGTACTTTAACTTTGGAAGTAACAAATTCCATGCATATATGGACCCTCTGTGTGTCCCTGTAAGGGATAGACAGCTTTCCAATGCAGTTTTCTCTGTTCTTTTAAATGGAGAGCAGCAGTGGTGCAGATATTTCAGTCCTGTTTTTCTCATATGAAAATCTATGGTTTTTTCTTATAATAAACACAGTTGAATCTAACTTTGTCCCAGTTGTGAATCATGGGTCACAGCTTATTTTCATTTGGTGCTCAGTATAGTTGATAGATTTCCTTAAGTATGTGTTTAAAATTAGCTCGTATTTGCATAATGAAATTTGAAATATTAATGACAAGTGTAGAAACAGCCTTCAGCATGATGAAAAGTAACTTGTTTTCAAATAATTAAAACAGCGAATCCAGTATGCAAAAACAGATTCTGATATAATATCTAAAATGCGTGGCACTTTTGCTGACAAAGAAAAGAAAAAAGAAAAGAAAAAAGCCAAAACTGTGGAACAGACTGCAACAACCATGAACAAAAAACCTGGTCAGGTAAGATGGGCAAAAGTTCATTTTTTTTTTTTTTGGTATTAAAAATTTGATAGAGATGTCTGTCTTCCATTTGAGGGGTGATCTTTGAGGCACGCATGTGCACATGTGTGTGTTTAAAGGTAGATTTTTAAGAAGCTGGAATGGTTGAATTCTAAAATTCCAATATTTGTGTTTAAGCAACAGATTAAAATATAAACCTTTACATATGCAGATTTATATTGAACAGTTTTTTTTAATTTGCGTGACATTTAGCTCCATCATTCTCCAAAATTTGTTAATTTCTATTGGCTTATTTTTCAAGTTCTGTGTATAAATAATACTGTAGATGTTATCTTTAATCATGAGTATGCCACTGAAAGCTGCTTTCTTTGAACAGTTCAGGAATTCAAAATCTAATTTAAAGTACCAGATAAAGATGAAATTATCATCCAAAAAGTAGTTACTTTGGGATTGAAAGTGATTAGAAATCAGTTGTACTAAGTATAATGCTTGACTTTTTCCTAGTTGTTTTTTAAAAAAGAGAAAGATTGGTCCTTATATTTATATTTCTCCGTAATTTTAAAGCTTAGAGGTTGAACTTTATGATATAGACCTTTCAGAAACATTTGACGTTAAATACATTAATGTTTGAGTCAGAGTTTTAAGATGTAAAATCTCAGTGAAAGTAAATAGATTTAAAAATCTGTTTGTTAATCTTATTCTTATGAAGTAATTTAAAATGTAAATACCTGCTGCTTTTTTAGAGGGGTTGGAAATGTTAACTCTTTCTCTATTTCTTTGGGTTAGGGAACACCAAATTCAGCTAATACCCAAGGAAATGCAGCACCAAATCCTCAGGTAATATTTTTTTCCATGTGATACTTACTTTAAAATAAAATTACTAGACAATAACAATAATTACAACAACGTGCATGTCTCCAAAAGCAAAATGATTCCATGTATAAGCCACAATAATGTGGAAACTCACTCATCAAAACGTTTTAATTTTCTTTAAGAGGGAGAAAACAAAACCTGACTTTATTCCTTGCTTCCCATGGTGAGTCAATGACAGAATCAAAACAATAGATTCTAAGCTCTATGAGGTCAAGGAGCAAAATGGTTGTTTACCGCACAGTACATGGCCCAGAGCTTTCCAGGCTTGTGGCTTGGTATCCATTCCCATTAGCTAAAGCACTAACCCATCTTTTCTCATAGAGCAAAGTTGTTTTACCGTTAGTTGCCTTTGCTCTTATTTCCTCAGCACATACATATTTAAATCTCCTGATATAGACTTATCAGGAAACTCTTTACCAAAGAGTTTTAGAAACTCTTTACCTAAGCTTCCCAATAAAGGCCTCAAAAAGAAAGCCTGAGTTATGTACTGATGGTTTCCCGATTAATCCCTTGGGTGCTAGGGTCTGACAGGATCCTTACATCCAGGGACTTCCTTGCACCACTGAGGTTTTCCTCCTCTGATTTTAAGTTATTTGCATTTTCTTGCATTGTCTACTCTTTTGAAGTCTTTCAACAATTATAGTCCAGTTCACAAATGCCAGCACTTAATTCTCTAAGCCCTAAGTTGTTCTTTACATTTCATCTTTTTTCTTCCACGAAATTAGCCTGAAGACAGAGGCTCTTACATATAAAGACCTTTCCCTATAGTTCCCCATAACAGTGTCTGTATCCACTTACTTGTATGTAACTAGATGCCATGTATATCTCATTTTCTCAGAAGAAACAAACACTAAAAATTGCCAAGCAGTGGTTCTAAGTGGAAATCTATTTCCAGATTTTCTCACACACTGGGAGGTAGTAAGCGATAGCGCAGAGGATTGAATATCTGAGGGTTAAGCAGCTGAGGATGGGTGACACCGATGCCTTCTCTGGTTTGTTAGGATCGGTTACATAATCCAGACGACAGAATCCTCCCGTTCCAGCTGACCTCCAGATGCTTAAAACTTAAATATTGTTTTAAATACCGTTAATTAAATACTTAAAAACTGTTAATAAGATTTATAATCTTCCAGATATTTATTAAGTGACTTGAATGTCTACCTTGTTAGGTTTTTGCTTATTTCTCTGGTGTCACTGTTTCTCAGCTTTAGTGTTTGATGTAGTAAGATTTCACAAGCCTTAAACGGTGGAATGTAGTTTTCTGAAGTTTAGATTTTAATGTAAGAGCCAAATGGTTTACTGTACTTTTTATGTTTACAAACTAACTTTGCCTTTTCTTTTTAATAGGTCCCCGATTACCCTCCAAACTATATTTTATTCCTTAATAATTTACCAGAAGAGACTAATGAGATGATGTTATCCATGCTGTTTAATCAGTAAGTGTTTTCATAAACAAGTCTGTGTTCTGAGAGTCTCCTGACAGGACAGATAGCACTTCCCTGGGTTGAATCCGTTTGTATATCACACAGTAATTCCTTACAGCTTCATTGAGTTGCTCCAGGATTAATCATGAATTGAAGCCAGTCTGCAGATTTAGCAAATAAAAAGCTAAATTACCTGTAATGTTTGAATTGTTAATTCTAGTTGATGAGTAAAACAGGAAACAAAGCTTTGATGAAATGACAAAAACAGAATTAGCTTACATGATTCCTGCAGTTCTTTTCATGGTATTAATTATAATTTAGGCTCTTTCATCCCACTCAGGATTCTTGCTGGGATGTGATACTTTTCCTGGACTCATATCAGGAAGTTGCTTACCAAATTTAAACACAGACATTTACGTATTTGATGTCATCTCTGTATTTACATGTATATAAATTGTTTACGTATGTAAAAATTGTTTTAATTCTTTATAGGTTCCCTGGTTTCAAGGAAGTACGTTTGGTACCTGGGAGGCATGACATTGCTTTTGTTGAATTTGAAAATGATGGACAGGCTGGAGCTGCCAGGGATGCTTTACAGGGATTTAAGATCACACCATCCCATGCCATGAAGATCACCTATGCCAAGAAATAAGATTTGGGATAGCTGCCTTTAAAGGACTTGGTGTTATGTATAGTTTTCGTTTTGATAACATTTGGTCAGGCCACTTTAATAGTTGGGGGTAGGGGAAAGTGTATGTGAAATTTTTGTAAAGGATTTAAAACATTACCTAGTCTTTGTTTAGCCTTAGTGAACTATGAACTGTGAAGGCCTTAATTTTGTACAATAAACTTTTATTTGTATTCTGTACATAATATTTCATTTATTGGCCCACTGTCCTATCATCAAATGCTTATGCTAGTCTAGAACACATCTTAAGGTATATAAAACTGTAATAGGATGCTTTCCTTGTGTGTTGTTTTTTTTTTTTTTTTTTTTTTTTTAATTCATTCAGTAGCCAGGACTTCCTCTGACCACAGCCAGGAAATGTTCTCTCTGATTTTTTTTTTAATTAATTAATTAATTTACTTATTCATTTTGGGCTGTGTTGGGTCTTCATTTCTGTGCGAGGGCTTTCTCTAGTTGCAGCAAGCGGGGGCCACTCTTCATCACAGTACACGGGCCTCTCACTATCGCGGCCTCTCTTGTTGTGGAGCACAGGCTCCAGATGTGCAGGCTCCGTAGTTGTGGCTCACGGGCTTAGTTGCTCCGCGGCATGTGGGATCCTCCCAGACCAGGGCTCGAACCCATGTCCCCTGCATTAGCAGGCAGATTCTCAACCGCTGCACCACCAGGGAAGCCCCCTCTTGTGTTATTTTGGAGTAGCTAATGGTAGCTGCTTTTCTAGTGTTACTTTGGAGTAGCGAATGGTAGAGAAACATTGAACCACTTTAATAAAAGTAAAGGAGAATTAGATCAAGCACGTGATTATATTTTCCGTAATGTTTTCTGTGTATGAACTGCCATCCTGGAATTCATTTTCTCGTTTGTTTTTGTTTGTGGGATTTTTCTTTGTTTTGGGCGCGCCACACGGAGATCTTAGTTCTCTGACCAGGGATCGAACCCAGACCCCCTGCAGTGGAAGTGCCGAGTCCTAACCACTCGACCACCAGGGAATTCCCTGTTGTTTTTTAATGATTCTTTGACTAATGATAAAAATGATATCCTGGATATGAGAAGAAGGTGGGACCTGGGCAGGATCTAAACTCATCTTCATATTCAAATAAATGAGCATAGTATTTGCTGGCAGTAGACATTTCACAAATTTTTCATTCAGTTTTTAAGTGAATAAAGGCCATTTAGGAGTAACTGTACTTACTGTTTTCTGGGAAAACAGATGGAATATTGTCTTTAGACTTCACATTTTACGCTCTTACCCTCTTGAGGCAGGATCGTTTTTTTTTTTTTTTTTTAATTCATTCAGTAGCCAGGACTTCCTCTGACCACAGCCAGGAAATGTTCTCTCTGATTTTTTTTTTAATTAATTAATTAATTTACTTATTCATTTTGGGCTGTGTTGGGTCTTCATTTCTGTGCGAGGGCTTTCTCTAGTTGCAGCAAGCGGGGGCCACTCTTCATCACAGTACACGGGCCTCTCACTATCGCAGCCTCTCTTGTTGTGGAGCACAGGCTCCAGATGTGCAGGCTCCGTAGTTGTGGCTCACGGGCTTAGTTGCTCCGCGGCATGTGGGATCCTCCCAGACCAGGGCTCGAACCCATGTCCCCTGCATTAGCAGGCAGATTCTCAACCGCTGCACCACCAGGGAAGCCCCCTCTTGTGTTATTTTGGAGTAGCTAATGGTAGCTGCTTTTCTAGTGTTACTTTGGAGTAGCGAATGGTAGAGAAACATTGAACCACTTTAATAAAAGTAAAGGAGAATTAGATCAAGCACGTGATTATATTTTCCGTAATGTTTTCTGTGTATGAACTGCCATCCTGGAATTCATTTTCTCGTTCGTTTTTGTTTGTGGGATTTTTCTTTGTTTTGGGCGCACCACACGGAGATCTTAGTTCTCTGACCAGGGATCGAACCCAGACCCCCTGCAGTGGAAGTGCCGAGTCCTAACCACTAGACCACCAGGGAATTCCCTGTTGTTTTTTAATGATTCTTTGACTAATGATAAAAATGATATCCTGGATATGAGAAGAAGGTGGGACCTGGGCAGGATCTAAACTCATCTTCATATTCAAATAAATGAGCATAGTATTTGCTGGCAGTAGACATTTCACAAATTTTTCATTCAGTTTTTAAGTGAATAAAGGCCATTTAGGAGTAACTGTACTTACTGTTTTCTGGGAAAACAGATGGAAAGTTGTCTTTAGACTTCACATTTTACGCTCTTACCCTCTTGAGGCAGGATCGTTCCTAAGGAATACCTGCTCAGTTATTAACCTCGTTATTGAACGACCTCCAAAGGAAAGATTTTTAGTCTAATCTTTTTGAAGACTAGTAGGCTGACTTGCAAAGGTTGCCAATCCTAATCCTGCTGTCTCTTTGTGCTTCTTGAACACTGATGCTCAGATATTTCCAAAGCTCATTTTCTGTAGTGTTTGATTTCTACCTAAGGCTATTGATTCAAGTCCCCTGCTAGCAAAAAACCACAGGTGTCTATAGAAGTGGACGATTTTTTATGTAGTGCATGGTAAAGTGACTATTAATCACTTTTTGTGTTCCTGTTTTAATACTTCCTGGAACAAGACTTTTCCTTATCACTTAGATTTTTTTATGTATTGAATATATATGGAATACATATTTATAGGAAGACCACTTTCAGAGTTATGTAGATTTTTATCACATCACTCTTGTACATACATGAGGAGGAAAACGCAGAATAATTTTTATCCCTTAACTTTCCACCTGCAGAGTTTGATTCTTATGAATAACTTTTTAACCTAGTTGTCAAGTTCATTTATGTCTGTAAAATGTATTAACAGTGAGTTACTAGAAAAAAGACCGTGCTCTTGCATGTTGACAGCAATGCCATTTGCTAGTACATTTTCTAACTGCTTGCTCTCAGTGACTGTCCTTAGCTTGTCTCAGAAGATGTTTCACAGGACTTCCGTGGTTTTGCAGTAGTTAAGAACCCGCCTGCCAGTGCAGGGGACACGAGTTTGATCCCTGGTCTGGGAAGATTCCACATGCCGTGGAGCCACTAAGCCTGTGTGCCACATCTACTGAGCCTGCACTCTAGAGCCCGCGAGCCACAACTACAGAGCTCATAGCCCCCGCTACTCTTAGTACTCTATCAATAGTTGATGAGTTTTGGCAGTTGTATAAGTTGTGTGAGAGTCATAATCAAGATACAGAGCGTTCTGTCACCCCTCAAAGACAAGAGCTGCCTTGTGCCCCTTTGCAGTCAGACTATCCCCCCATCCAGACCCCAGGCAGCCACCCATCTGCTTTCTGTCACTGCGACTGTGCCCTGTCTAGGATGCTTTTGAGATTCATCTCTGTTGCGTGGATCATTTTGTTCCGCCAGCGGATGGGCATTTGGGTTCTTTCCAGTTTGGGGCCGTTAGGAATAAAGTGGCTCTGAACATTCACGGACAAGTCTGTGTTGGACATACGTTCTGTTAGAAGAAGATTTCAAGCAGAGGAGTGACATTTGATTACTTTTGAAAGCTTTTTATTTTGAAATTTTTTCTGATTTATATAAAAGCCGAAATAGTACGCAGAGCTCCCATACATATTTTTGAACTGTCGAGGAGAAATTTCCCCCTCTACCTGTCCTGAGTTCTTGTGGCTGGACTAATAATGAAATTGATACAAAACAGATTAATGGGGGAAAAAATTTTTTAATTCATGCAGACAGAGGTCTCATAGAAATGAAACCTAAGTAGTGGCCAAAGCAGGCAGCTTTTATACCTTCTAGAGAAAGAAAGAATAAACTAGAGATGAAGTGACACGGCAAAGAAACTTAGGTTTGGGGTGCTAATTCAATTAGTGAAGAATCTGAACAGTTCGACCCTGAGGTAGTAAAGGAGTAACCAGGTTTGTTTATACAAGCTTCTTGACCTGAATTCCCTGTTTCTGGTGAAAGGGGTGTCCTACCTCTAGATGCAGGGGCTGCATCTTTCACACGAGAGGTTTATTTCCTGCTTTCTGGTTGACACAAAGGAGGGTCAGGGTGTCACTTTTGCATTGGCGGTTCCTTAAGTAACTAATTCAAAATAATCAATATACCTTATTTCGGGGAGGCCCACCCTGAGCCCTAGCAGAACCATTTGACAGTGTGTTGACCTGATCGCTTGTTACCCCCTTAAAAACTTCAGTGTGAATTTCCTAAGTACAAGACCACTCTTCCACATAACTTCTAGATGACCAGCAACATCAAGGAATAACATTCATCCAATTTATTTTTTTGTATTTTATTTTATTTTTGGCTGTGTTGGGTCTTCGTTGCTGCGCGGGCTTTCTCTAGTTGTGGCGAGTGGGGGCTACTCTTCGTTGCAGTGCGCAGGCTTCTCATTGCGGTGGCTTCTCTTGTTGCAGAGCATGGACTCTAGGCGTGTGGGCATCTGTAGTTGCAGCACGTGGGCCCAGTAGTTGCGGCATGCAGGCGCTAGGGCATGCAGGCTTCAGTAGTTGTGGCACACGGGCTTAGTTGCTCCATGGCATGTGGGATCTTCCCAGACCAGGGATCGAACCCATGTCCCCTGCATTGGCAGGTGGATTCGTAACCACTGTGCCACCAGGGAAGTCCCCATCCTATTGATTGATGTCCCAGTCATGACCCAAAAATCCAATCCAGGATCATGCGTTGAGTGTAGTTGTCATGTCTCTTTAGTCTCCTGTCAGTTCCTCGGCCTGTCCTAACCTTTTATACTAAAAATAATGAATTTGCAACAGTACCTCTGATTGCAACCCAATAGCACTGAGTTTATTCTAGCCTTTCCCCTCTCCTTACTTGTAACTTATTCTTCTCGAGGCCCATTAATCTCCATGTATTTAATAACTATATTTTGAAAAAGATTCGATCAAACTAGGATCTTCTGACCATCCTTAACTTACTGATCCGTGGGAGTTGCACGGAGGGTCTAGAGGGAGCAGATGTTGTTATCCATTAAATATAGCAGTTTCCAACTTGAATTTAACTTTCAACTTTGGCTGCATATTAGAATCATCTGGGAGATACTTTCAAATACCCATCCCTAACCTACACCCCAGATAAATTAAATCCCAATCTCTAGGGGTGAAACCCAGTTGTCAATATTTGTTAAGCTCCCCGATTGAGTCCAACGTGAGTCAAAGTTAAGAACTAACAAAGCAGATTTCTACCTTTATGAAGTGGCTTATATGATTAGATGGTTAGTTCAAATTATATTTTTCAAAGGTAGTCTATAGAAGATAGCGTCAAAATGGAAACTATTCGGAGAGTTTCACATCTCCATTTTAAACTTAAAGGCTTAAAGTATTTTGTTTGGGTACTTAACAGGCATTTTGTCCCTTGAAAATGTTGTATCCAGCAAAGACCTGATGACGAATGTGAAATCCTGGCTAAAAATTTGTGCTGTATTTGATTTGCCCTCGAGCAGCACTTCTCAAACTTTAATGTTCATACGAATCACTTGTATCTTGTTAAAAAGTCGATTCCGATTTAGCAGGACTGGGCTGGGGTCTGAGACTTCATGAAGTGATGCTAAAGTTGCTGGTCTGGAGACCATGCTTTGATGGCAGGACCCCAGCATCTCTGCCCTAATCATTTAGTCAATGAGTCTTAATTTGAGGGGTGTAATGAACATCTCTTTAGGCCTGATAAAACCTAGGGACTTTCCCCAGAAAAAAAGAGTACACATGCATGTATACACCTAAGCATATAATTTCGGGGATCATGCATTCATTCAATGAATACCTATTCATAAGTACCGAGTATTTTTCTGGGTGCTAAAGATAGAGCAGTGGACGTCCCCACCTCGTGGAGTTTTCATTGTGGTGTCAGGGGGACAAATCACCAAGTAAGTAAACAAGGCATGTCAGGTAGTGAAACGTGCATCAGAACAGTGTCCACGGATCGAGTGATGGACGGATTGGGTTGCGGGAGTGCGGGACTGGCTCTGTTAAACTGGTCTGTCGGAGGAGACATCTTGACTATCAGAGAGCAGAAGACCAGTAGCTGGAGGAAAAGTATCCCAGGCAATAAGCTTAGAGGGCCTAAAGTAGAAATGAGCTTCACATTTTCAAGTGGCTGGTGTGCCGGGAACAGAGCCAGTGAGGGGGAGTGACAGAAGGTGACCTAAGAGGGGCGGAGGGGCCAGATCATGCCGGGCCTTGTACGTCAATGATCTTCCTGGACTGGGGCACGAACCTGTGTCCCCTGCATCGGCAGGTGGACTCTCAACTATTGCGCCACCAGGGAAGCCCAAGCCTATTTTTATTTTATTTTATTTATTAATTTTTAAAATAAGTTTATTTATTTATTTTTGGCTGCATTGTGTCTTCATTGCTGTGTGCGGGCTCCTCATTGCAGTGACCTCTCTTGCCACAGAGCATGGGCTCCAGGCATGCTGGCTTCAGTAGTTGTCGCTCACGGGCTCTAGAGCACAGGCTCAGTAGTTGTGGCGCAAGGGCTCAGTATCTCTGCGGCACGTGGGATTTTCGCGAACCAGGGCTCAAACCCATGTCCCCTGCATTGGCAGGCGGATTCTTAACTACTGCGCCACCAGGGAAGTCCCTGTAAAAGCCCATTTTTAGACCCTAAAGGAACCACAGCCTCCACTTTAAGAACCCCACACTGAGAAGCTAATTTAGGAACTAAAGGGAAAAAAAAATGTCTTTTGGGGACTAAAGGCTCAAAGAATCTATCTGAAAATCCAGAAGCAGGAGGGAAGTAAGCTCAGGACAGAGCCCTTCTCTGGACCCTCCGAATGTGCTGTGGTGACTCGAGTGTGCTACCGGCCATGACAGCTTGCTGAGTTATTCTAAGTTTAAATTCCTATTTGTGAGCAAAATTTTACAAAGAGGCCTCGAGTCTTCACCCAGTCTCTGCCTACTGCAGAATGCTGGGACATACCAGGCCTGCCCAGGATGCACTCAGAAGGCTTGGCATCTCTTTTCTTAGTTCTCCACCTTCAAATGGCCCATAATGGCTTTGTGTCAGCATCAGCTTAGTTGGCTAAGTTGTTGTGACAGCTTGGATGTGGCTGTATTCAACGTTTCACTCTGCTTTGGGGACCTGCCTAGGGTGTGGCCATCTGAGTTTGCGCAGTCTTCCTTTCTGAAAGTGCCTCTTAAATGGCAATTGTCTTTTGACTCTCCTGTGTTGACAGCTGGCTGGAGACTGTCGCAGTTTGTAAAACAGCTGCCTGATTAGGATAAAGAGGATTTTGATCGATGCTTTCATTTTCCGAGAGATCCTCTTAGGCCCCTAGATTATAGGAAGAAAAAATGCACTGGCATTCTGCTTTCAAAAATGATTTCTAATTCATCCCTTCCTTGAAGTGAAACAGGAAATAAAGAATTTAAAACCCCAATTCTAAGTTGACAGTGGATGCATGGAAACAGCACTGGACCACAATCCTGCTGGCTGACCCTTGGAGTGGTTAAGAAAGGCAGCTCTGGCCTGTGCTGGGCCTCAGCTTCCTCGTCTATAATGAAGATATTGGATTTCACATCAGGGCCAGCCGTGTAAGAGATCCTCCCTTGAAAAGAACACGCCACTCCCACCCCTACACCACACACACCCAAACAGTAAAACTTTGTTACGTACACACACATCCCTAAAACAATCAAACTTTTTCATTGTACTATATTTTGTTTTACCAGTTTATCCCTCAGAAAATTGTTTTGTACCTATTTTGTAAGTTGAATGCTCGTCCCTCATTTTGTCAGGTGACAGTGTTTCGGGGGAGAGAAAAGGGGGTTCTGCTCTAAAACTTTATCAGCAACCAAGTTCGACAGGGCAGCCTGACAGGGCCTCTAGTCTAGAAATAATGGGGGGGCAGGGGGCCACCTTATGAGAGAAAAAAAATCCCAAACACCCTACGACAAGCAGAAACCTATTGTCTCCTCCCAATAGAAAGTAAACCCTTGGGTCCAGACCTTTTTTCATTCACGGCTGTCTCTAGTGCCTACAACAGTGCCTGGCACATAGCAGGTGCTCAGGAAATATTTGTTGACTAGATAGGGACAGGTATTAGCGCTTCAACTTTGTCCTTTTTTTTTGGCTGCATCACGTGGCATGCGGGATCTTAATTCCCCAACCAGAGATTGAACCCTCACCCCCTGCACTGGAAGCATGGAGTCTTAACCACTGGACCACCAGGGAAGTCCCGGCGCTTCAACTTTGATGACTTGTAACTGTGCCCCTCTTCCCATGGGAAAGATGCCCAGAAGCAGGCCAGGCAGGCATGGGGGTTCGAGGAGAAACAAACCTCCAGCTTTACTCCCTCCTCTATGAGCCATGAGCATTTTGAGACTGAATTTCAAAAATCTCCGAGAGAGGAGGTAGAAAAAAAAGCCTGTTCCATTTTTCCCAGCCCACCTACCCCTTCTCCCCCTACCACCCTCCGTTAGTAGGGTCTTGATGTGTTACAGTCCATGCTTGCCCCAACAGACATGACTCCTAAGAATCCTATCATGAATGATTTGTAAATGTAAGCATCCTTAACTTATCTATTATATAAATCCAGATGTTTATTAAATGTTTAAATCAAAATTATTTGTATTAAGGGTATAGATCTCACATCTTCAACAGTTTCCTGCAGTTAGTACATCTTTGCTCATACATTGAAAGACTATGAGGTTTGAACTAAAAACATTTTTTAAATGACTTAAAATTCTCATAGTTCTTTCAACAATGTCTTCCTGATACAATAAGCCACAGTGAAAGTGACTTTACCAATGGTGGACCATTTTGGATACAATTTGTGTGTAAAAAAGACACAGAGTTTGAGTCTCTTTGGGAAATCAGATGCTAACTAGCCCCTAGAGCCCAGTAGCTGTTATGAAAGCAGAGAAACGGTAGCCACCTCCCCATTGGCCGGGGGGACTTACCCAGATGTCTGGCTTTCACATAAAAGACAGGAATGTGGAAGCACTGAAGTCAGTCTCCACTTCCACTCAAAGGGCAAAAGCAAAAACAGCAAAAAAGGAAGATGGCAAGACTATTGTTACTTTTCCTCCCAGGTCTTGTGGCCATATGTGCCGTGCATGGAATATTTATGGACAGACTTGCTTCCAGGAAGCTGTGTGCAGATGACGAGTGTGTCTGTAAGGACTTTTTTATGCCTTTCCTTACCTCTCTATTATATAATCAAAAAAGAAATATGCAACAATAGCATAAAATCTAATGGTACTTGTAAGTGAATTTTCTCTAATGTGCATGGGATTAGCGTTGTTTCTCCTGGTCTATGCCTTTTGTGTCTTACCATGAAGAATTCACTTGGCTAAGATTCTGCTGGGTGCTGCTTTAATACCTTAGTTATCTTCTGGAACTGAACATGAGCTATAAATTAGGAGGTATTAGTCACTCTGATTTCCTACTTTTCTTATATGCTCTGCCTTTTTGCTGTGATAAAATCCAGAAGCCAATGTTTTTTTCTTCTAGATAAACATTTCAGTGTTTTTTTTCTTCCAGATACTATTTCTCTGGCCCGAGCTCAGGAAGATTACAGTGCCCCAGACTGTAGATTCATTAACGTTAAAAAAGGGCAGTGGATCTATGTTTACTCAAAGCTGGTAAAAGAAAATGAAGCTGGAGAATTTTGGGCTGGCAGTGTAAGACGAGATCATTTAAAATATATACACATCTTGACATATGTTTCTCTTAATTTTTCCTCTGTTACCTATCTGCAATGCCTTTTACTATTTAAAACTAGCTGTTAAGAACAATATAGATGCTGTGGGTACCAGTGCAAAAATTCATATATATTTGCTTTTATTGCATTTTGAAGAAACAAAGAAAATTTCATAACAAAACCAAATGTAGGTTTATTTGATGGTTTGGCAAGAAATCTAGTCAAACACATGGGGGCTTGAACATCCCAAAGAGTTTGAAACTTATTCAAAAATATTTGAGTGGATTTGCCAAGTAAAAGGCATGTGTGCTGGCAGTCAGGCTACGTTTCAATATTTTTAAGGAAACTTTAGCACCGTCTTTAATTCCAAAGAATCTGCTTTCTTCAGTTAAAACCTGCAGGGGTGGGTCCTAGGGAGGGATGAAGCCGGATTGATTTACTGTCCTGCACTGCAGCTGCAGCTCCAGCACCAGAGATAAATTCTCAAGTAATAAAGAATTAAATCTTAGATTCACTTAAGACCTGTTCATTTGAATTTTTAAAAATAGAGAGAGTCCTTTAAAAGTCCTTTAAAATAAGTGTCTGTTTACCTTTTTTCAAAAGGTACAGACTTTATTTATGGGTTCCAAAAAAGATTTCAGGCAGCTCACAAGATTGCATAGAGAAATGCTAAAGTAGGGAGACCAGAAAGATTAGGCCACAAAAGAACACACACACAATTTCTGTGGGTTGACTTCAAATTTGGGTCTGAGTCCCCCAGAATCCAGACTGAGAAGCAAAGCACTGGCAGTTATGTAATTCTCATGGATAGCAAAGAGGATGCCTGAGGGTTTCTAAAAGACGACTCACATCAGCTTTCCCCTCACTGTGACACTTCTGGGCACTCAGGTTTATGGCGATCACCCTGAAGACGGGATGGGAACTGTGGGTTATTTCCCCAGCAACTTGGTCCTGGAGCAACACGTGTACCAAGAAGCCACCAAGGAAGTTCCCACCACGGTAAGCATCCTGGAGGTGCCAGGGAAGGACTCAGATCTCAAGGTAACGTAGATGTAGGCAGGTGTGAATAATGCATCATGCAACTTACAAGGCGTCATGCAAAGCCCCCCGACACTTTCAGTGGTGACGTCTCTAGACAACGAGATTTGGGGGAGTATTTATACCTACTATCAATGTTGAAAGGTTAGTGAAATTTCTCTACCAACCCCCTTTGTTTTAGATGCAAGTTATCCTGGAAAGGGCTCCATGTCACAAAGAAAGAAACCAACATATTAACTGACTCTTACTGATGGGTACACTTGTTGACTAAAGACTTGGGCTGAGAAAAAAATCAGCACCTGTATTTGACAAAATCAAAACATTCTGGAAAATTTTTGAATGCCTACTTTTGTGATAGATAGACTCTACTTATGCGTGAAAAAAAATTGTACTCTTCCTAATGCCCTGGGGTCTTGTATACCCAGAACAGAAATAAAAGATCCCCTTTGAGCTACTTTGCAAGGTGGTTGTTTTGAAACGATTCTCCTGGAGCTAACGGCTGTGCAAAGTAACTTCAAAACATTGCCCAACCTACACAAATGCGACTCACTTGTCATCATGTCTTAGCATTGAGCTTGAGAGTGTCAAATAACCATAAATTAAAAGTGTATTTGAGAATCTTCACTTTAAGTCGTTTTTGACTTAAAGTAATACTTGTGTCATAGTCTTTGGGGTTCAGACTTTGCTTATTTTAAATCCAGATTTCCCTTTGATGACATATGATTTGAAATAAAGAATCTACATCTGTTTTCTGACCCTGCACGCTCAGCTCAATCTTTTTTTGCTTTTGTTTTTTTCCAGGATATTGACTTCTTCTGCGAGTAAGAAGTTAGACAAATTTGCAGATAGAAAGGAAACACCAAAAACAAAGAAAAAAACGAAAATAACCAAAAAATACACGTCCCTAATTTCTGACTTTTGTTTCAAGGGTTTCGCTTGGGGCTGGAGATGGCAGATGAAGGGGAGGGGAGGGCGGTAGGAGAGAGGAAGGAGGGGGAAAGGGCAGGGGGGAGGGGGTGTTCTCCGAGCCTGGTCTTCCCACCCACTGGGACAGGGTGACCTTTGGCTAAGTGGATGAATTGAAAGTAGACAATTTTTTTCAGCCTAGAGAATCTTCTCTTACACAGGGATCATATAGAAGGTAGTTCATTTATAGTTATTTCTAAATAGTAATTCTTCTAAGCTCTTTGGAGCCCCATATTAACTTAGGTCATAGGTCTTTTCTTTGGACATGATGTTTTCTACTTATTTGTCTCTCTGGCCAGTTGGAGTATTATAATGTACACAAAGGGGCTATGTCATCAAGGAGTATTCTAGGATTGTTGTTACTTTTAATATTTGATGCCTTTAGGATGTGAAGCTGTTGGGGAAGAAAAAGAACTGTTTGGACTCATAGATGTTTGGACTATGCCTCTAAATTTCTCTTTAAAAAAATGTCTCACAAATTATTTCAGTTGAATCATTTGACCTTCTAAATGATCAACTTACCTCTCCCCCAATTTTAAATAATGTTAAATTTTAATTTTAATAAATTAAAAAATTTAAATTTTAGTAAGTGGTGGTGGGGTGCTTTATATTTGCAGTGGAATCGTTTCCCCTTATTATGTGCTGTTACTGGATATTATTCAATCTTCAAGTCGAAATATACAGAAAAAAAAAGTCTATGGGTTATTTTCTCCACTTCTATTTCAACTTCGAATTTCCTCTTCCTGTGCAAATTCCCCCATCAAGGGTGATGTGTTAAGAATTCTGGTGAGGGGATACAGGTTTGGTGGTCCTGATGGACCCACAGGTTTTTCTACATTTAACTGGAAATCAGATTTGATTGTGTATTACTAATGTAATCCTTTTGATGTAGTCATGAGCTTTTGTTTGTTTACATGTAATGTAACATGTTAAAATGCCTGTACTACACTCAAAATTTTTTTCACAATTTCTGAGTTTAAAAAGTATTTTTAAAAACACTTTCACCTTGAGGAATAGAAAGTCTGGGAGGTGGGGTTTGGGAATGGGGTTTGTTCCTCAGTTTTCTGGTGTCTGAGCATCCCACAGTCATGAAGAGAAGGGCATTTAGGACAAGTTGGAGGCTTGGACCCCAGAGTCATTTTCCAGCTGTGCCCATTGTGACTTTAGGTGAATATGTTTTTGCCAAACTCTTAGGGAGGTCAGTCAAATAAAATCGTACCCCACTCCCAAGAAAAAGCCCCCTAAACCCAAACCCACCTACTATTTTTTTTCTATCTCACTTTATTCCGTAAAAGATTTCATGCAACATCTAGAGCTCTCAACACAGTTTTAAGCTAAGAGGCATTTATCCAACCTCTTTTTCTGCCTCTTACTTGCTGGCCCTCCATTCCAGACACCCCATCACCCCTCGAGACACCCAGCACCCCCATTGTGCCCTCACTCTGTCCAAAGCCCCTATCTGTCTGGCTTCAGGCATCCAGCCTGGAGTGCCCCAGGCACAGGGCTTCCAGCTATAGGCTCCCTCCTGTCCCAAATCTGCTCCCACTCCAAGGACTGGTCTCATGTAGGAGTTCGAGGTCATTGATTGATTTAAATCTCCTGGGTGCTTATCTGCAGTAAAAGAATGAAAGCACTTGCAGGAACTTTAAACACCATCTTTAGGCTCTGGGAAAGCAAAATGCCATCCCTGGACCAGTAGCAGGATGGCCTCACCTGGAAGCTGATTAGAAAGCAGAGTCTCAGGGCCCACTGCAGACCTTCTGAATCAAAATCTGCATTTTAACAAGACCCTCAGGGATTCATGGAAACATGTAGGAAGGGAAAAACTTCCTTCTACTCTTCTAGGCTCTTTGGCTGGACATAAGAGTTAAAACTGGTGTAGGACAGATGAATAGGGGAAAAGCATACACATTTAATTCCATAAGACTTCTGCTTATGGAAGAATAAGGAAACAATATGGGGAGTGGACCTGAGTAGCGTAGACAAGTCGATTCCATGAGCCCACTTAGGGCAAGTGGGAGACTGCCTAGAGCAGGGCTACTCAGAGTGGGTACCAGCGCAGGACGAGGCCAGTACAGAAAGCCATCGAAGGCGAAAAGAGTCAGGGCATGGTGGACGCTGGTAGGCAAAAACCTGAAATCTTGCTTAAGGGATGTGTGGAATTGGTGGCTCAGAAAAATTGGGTGATGAGAACAGAGCCCAGGGCACCATGGAAGAATGTGGGATGTACATGTCAGTGCCGCCGTTTCCTAGCTGTGCGTGCGTGAATATGGTTCTAACCTCTCGGGACCTCTGTTTTCTTGACTGTAAAAGGCCTTAGGGACTTCCCTGGCGGTCCAGTAGTTAAGACTCCGCGCTTGGGCTTCCCTGGTGGCACAGTGGTTAAGAATCCGCCTGCCAACGCAAGGAACACGGGTTCGAGCCCTGGTCTGGGAAGATCCCACATGCCACGGAGCAACTAAGCCCGTGCGCCACAACTACTGAGCCTGCACTCTAGAGCCCGCGAGCCACAACTACTGAAGCCCGTGCGCCTACAGCCCATGCTCTGCAACAAGATAAGCCACCACAATGAGAAGCCCGCACACTGCAACGAAGAGTAGCCTCCACTCAGTGCAACTAGAGAAAGCCCGCGTGCAGCAGTGATGACCCAACGCAGCCAAAAATAAATTAAAAAAATAAAACAATAATAAAAATAAAAAAAGACTCCACGCTTCCACTG
The DNA here is from genome assembly GCF_003031525.2 of Neophocaena asiaeorientalis asiaeorientalis. Classification (NCBI taxonomy): domain Eukaryota; kingdom Metazoa; phylum Chordata; class Mammalia; order Artiodactyla; family Phocoenidae; genus Neophocaena; species Neophocaena asiaeorientalis. Next base: position 968,197 of record NW_020173938.1, on the reverse strand, counting down.
CACGGGGCGCAGGTTCTATCCCTGGTTGGGGAACTAAGATCCCGCATGCCGTGCAGCACGGCCAAAAAATAAAAGGCGTTAATGACAACTTCGTGGCTGAGGTGTTGCAAATTTTAAATACAACGTGTGCACAGGGTCTGCACGTGGTAGGACCCCTACGTGGCGGCCACTGTTATCTGACCCAAGAGGGCTGTGTGAGAATGGCCGTCTCTCCTGGAGTTGTGCTCTAACCTTCCAGATGCTTCACTGATCAGAAACTGCAGTTCCCCATCGGACCATGTGGAATGTCTACATCAAAGATATTTGTAACATTTTCCAGATTGTGTACTTTTTTGTAGTTTCATTTTTTTTTTTTTTTAAATCACCTGAAATTCTCATAGTCTCAAGTCATTCCACCAGCCATTCAGGGATATGGTGTACCATATACGTGTATAATTTAGATTTGAGATCCCAGTTCTGGCCACAGCCCTTCATCAACACCAGCATGTGAGGGTCACCACACCTTATAAAGATCAACATATATAATTTGCTCACCCATGAAACCTAGAGCCAGATGGGCTTCAGCCGTAAACTAATCATATTTAGGCTCAGCCAAGTAGGGTTGTCTGATTTGTATATCGCCATCCTAGCAGGGGTGTAAATAACAATGCCTCTTGGGAAATCCACCTCAGAAAGGGGGTGCCCCACCAGAGCGTGAGTACTTCGGGTCCGTACCTTGATGGCACTTGCTGTATCTGCAGAGCCGTATGCTGTCTCACTGCTCTCTGGATGCTGGAAGTTCAGGTCTCTGGCCAGACATTTTGACCCTCACTCTGTTGAGAGCCTTGTACAAGACCCAAAGCACATGGCAGTGCAGGCAGCCACTGGGAAGAGAGAACGCCTCCTCGGATCACAACAGAGACCGAGGTGGAGACTGAGGTACTGTGGTTTCCACTCCTTCTTGAAAAAGGTATGCGTGAGCAGAATGTATCCTAACGAGGAAGTTATTCTGTATAGATTACTAGAGTACATGATGTTATATTGGATACACTTTTGCTATGTCAAATATAATAAATGCAAGTAATCCAAACAGGCTGCACTTGGTTCATGCCTCATGTTATGTCAGAGCCAGTGGAATTCCTGCAATGGGAATCATTGTAGATTTCAGACCCCTTGTGACTCTTCCATATCATGTGGGACGAAGGCTCAGACTTCTGTTGTTTGTGTCACCATGTTTGTGTCATTTAACCTCTTGCTTCCCAATTTGCACATCTACACGTGGGAATAATGCCTTTGAGGATAATAATAACTAACTTTGAGGGTAATTATGAGGATTAAATTAAATGAGATAGTGTTTGTAAAATCACACAGCACAGTGCACAGTACACAGTAGGCGTGTAATAAATGCTAGTAAAATTAACTTTTTTAATTTAAGAGGCTTTTAAAACATTTTTGAAACCTTGGGAGAACTACAGATTTTTCTTTAAGTGAACCAAAAGTATATCTTGAGCACCTTTTCTTTCCAGAACACTTCTGTTTTTCTCCCTAGTTCTTTTTTTTTTTTTTTTTTATAAATTTATTTATTTTTTTTTGGCTGTGTTGGGTCTTCGTTTCTGTGCGAGGGCTTTCTCTAGTTGTGGCAAGCGGGGGCCACTCTTCATCACGGTGCGCGGGCCTCTCACTGTCGCGCGGCCTCTCTTGTTGCGGAGCACAGGCTCCAGACGCGCAGGCTCAGTAGTTGTGGCTGACGGGCCCAGTTGCTCCGCAGCATGTGGGATCTTCCCAGACCAGGGCTCGAACCCGGATCCCGTGCATTGGCAGGCAGATTCTCAACCACTGCGCCACCAGGGAAGCCCGTCCCTAGTTCTTTGAAGTTGTTTGCAAGACATTCTGCAAATACTTAGCACAAAGATGCAGACACACAGGCACGCGTGCGCGCGCGCGTGCACACACACACACACACACTCAAGCTTGACAAACGTTATATTTAATGTCTGAGATGGTACCTCTTCCCTGCCTTCATTACCAGGGAAATGTCTCTGGTGCTCTGTCAAAGAAACATTTAAAAATACCTGGGCACCAGGGAGATATTGTCCCCTTATAAGCCTCAGTGCTCTCTTTCTTCAAATTCTTCCCTCTCTCACCCTCCTGCGTCCTCAAAGGATGTTGCAAATGGCAGGAGGCCATTGGACTCTCCCTGCTATCTGATGCCCAGCCAAGAGCGACTTCACTTGATTTCAGCCGCTCCTTCTGAGTGCCTGCAATTGTGACATATCCTTGGGATGACTAATAAATTAGTGGCTAGAGGTCTTTTGGGGTAAATCTCTTGCAGTCCTGCAGAAACTATTAAGGTTGACCTAATTAACAAGTCCATTGTTCTGCAAGGCACCTCATTTTCAGAGTACAGGCTTCAGAATTCCCTCTTGGCTATTTCCCTGGAACAAACATTCAGCAAAAGGCAAGAAAAGGCAATTAAGGCAAGGCTTTGATTACCTGCTGAAAGCACCCTGAGCTCATCTCTCCCCACCACTGGGCAACATATTACTAATGTAATAGCATTCCTTTTTGTTAAAAGTCATACCTCTTGTTCAAGGGGCTGGTGGCTGGGCGAGCTGCTTTTTTTTTTTAAAGTAAATCTCTCTCTCTTTTTAAAAAAATATTTATTTATTTTATTGATTTATTTTCCTTCTTTCTTTCTTTTTTTTTTTTTTGGCTGCGTTGGGTCTTAGTTGCAGCACACAGGATCTTTTTGTGGCGTGCGGGATCTTTTTCGTTAGGGCGCGTGGCCCACTCAGGTTTCTCTCTAGCTGTGGAGCAGGCTCCAGGGCGCATGGGCTCAGTAGTTGTGGCACGTGGGCTTAGTTGCCCCCCCACCCCGGCATGTGGGATCTTAGTTCTCCAACTAGCGATCGAACCCGCGTCCCCTGCGTTGGAAGGCGGATTCTCTACCACTGGACTGCCAGGAGAGTTCCAGGCAAGCTGCTTTTGCTCTCTGCAAACCTGCAAGAGGTAAATCAGAATCCCCATCAGATATTAAGATTAGAGATCCATCTTTTCAATTCCTGGCCGTGAATTCATAAGACCCTTTCCTAACCAGGCCTAACAAGGGTTTCTTCCCACTTGCTATGTGAAATGGCAAAGCGAAACGGAGTAACTGAGGGGATTGTCAGGATGGTCAGGCCTCCAATCAACTTCTACCACAAGCATCCATATTTTAGTGTCCCCACCCCCTTCCCTGCCCCAGTGGCTTTTGTGAAGACACAGTTTGTGCAAAAAATACTTGAGTCACAGTTGACTTAGTTCATCGTTCACAGTGTGGTTACATTCAGCAGCTGGTTTTGTGCAGTCAAGTTTTCGAAAAGCCTAGAATATTTCATAGGCTTAGAAATAGGCAAATTGAAGGTGTCAGTGCCTTGAGTGTCACGCGCTCCTGACCCTTGATAAGTGTGGGCATTTATTGCTTCTCGTGTTTATTGGCTGTGCCCTCATGGATCCAGCTCAATACAGGGAAATAGGAAGCTAGTTCATGTAGTATTTAAACAAATCTCTGGAGGGAGTGGGTATTTCAGCTCTGAATGGAAAGAAGACATAGGAGCCAGCGCTAGGAAGAAAAAAATCTCATTTCTTCAACAAGCAGACTTATCTATCTGAAATGCTGAAAAAAAAAAGAGAGAAAGGAAAATCACACAAACTAATACTATTCCATGTTCTACCCTTGAAATACAATTTTCGTGACTTAAAGGCCTTTCCGTGCTACTACGTCTTCTCAGCTGTATCACCTACAAATACCGTCGTGTAGTGGTAATTTAATCAGGAAAATGATCTATTGATCCACACGCTTTATATAACCTGCACTCTAACCCATTATTAACAAAGACAGGGAAGGCTCCCCAACCCATGATTTAAACATTTTTCTAAATGGAAATGACTATTCTGTCACATGTGAGCAATTGTTTTAATCATTTTTCTCAAGAGTATGCTACGCTAAAGCCGGTGTATTTTGGAGGTAAAAAATGAGCTTGTGTTGTTAACATCTCCCCCTCCGCCCCCCGCCCCGCCCCCATCTCTTTTTACCGTCTCTCTCCCTTTTTCCTATTTGCTGCAGCATGTGAATTTATTCTGGCCAAATGAGTCAGTCGAGATGGGAATGTTAATTTGTTTGAGCCATCCTATGTCAAGCTGGAAAAAAAAAAAAAATCGCATGCCGGCTTTTCAGTTTCTACAAACCCAAGACAGAAAGCCTGAGTCAGGGTCCCTGGACCCACTGTCACTCAGCCCTTGTCCATGCTCTCCTGCTGTTTCTCCTCTATTCTGCCCCTCCTGACTCCAAAATGACTGAAGGGCTGTTTAATCTGCTCCTGGATCTTTCCCTGAGCCTTAGGTTACTAGTATCAGTGCCAGCATAAATGGATCAGCAGACAAAAGCTTGAATCTTGACTCCCAAGGACCACAAGAGACACATTGGTTCCCAGAACCAGCCTCAGCCGGGCTCAGAGGGAGAGCAGACAGAGAACAGGTCAGCTGTTTAGACTTGCGATGCTGGTCCTCCTTCAGGGAAAGGCAGGGGCGCGCTGGGGCCACTCTGGGTAATTGAGTTCCCAAATCCCACTCTTACCTGAAGCAGACAGATAGATGATCACGGGGGAAAGGAACCAACTTTTTTTGCGCATCAACTGTAAACCAGTGTCTTAGATGAGGTTCCCCAGAAGCAGACCCTGAGATGAGGTTTCATGTACAGTGATTTATGGAAGAGTGACTTCCAAGGGGAAGCAGGTGAGGGAGACAGGGGCAGCAGGAAGGCGGCGGGGGGAGACAAGGGGGACGGTTTGGAGGGGTGCAGTTCAACAAGGAGCAAACCAGGCAAGGCCTTGAAGCCATTGCTCCAGCCTCCACCCACCCAGGGCTCAGGTGCAGGAAGTGACGTTTCAGGGGCCATCCAGACTGAGTCAAGGCAGCTGAGCGTTCTTCTGGCCCATTGGTCATTGTTTAAGGGTTGCAGTGGTGGGACATCATCTCCAGGCAGTTCTGGTTCTCTCTACCTTAGGGCAAAGCAGACTGGAGGAGGCCATAGGTGCTGAAATGCATGAACAACACTACAGTGGCGTTCAGGGGTGTTTCGGGGGTGCACCAACTTTATCTTCTGTAGCCCCAGCTCTGCACAAGGTCCTCCATTTCACTTCATCCTCACAGCATCCTATCCCTACTTTATCCTTTGTGACCAAGAGGAGGCTAATCTCGTCTCTGATTTCCTCCTCAACCTGCTTCCGTGGACCCTGAAACTTTCTGGTGTGCGTCAGTGAGAAAGTTTGGTGGGACCAGGGTGACATCTACTGGTGAACTTGGGATCTGGCCTACAGAGGGAAGTTTCTAAACTTGAGTCTGCAAGTCAGGGCGTGAGCGTCCTTCACAGCATTCAGAATCAACAGTATGGGGCGCCTCCTGAGATGGTCTCTACTACACACTCCACCCCTCCCCTCCATCACACACACTCTAAAAATCTGCTTGTCCCATGGCACAGATCGGGGTATTAATACACCGTTACTGCTGACCTTGTAATAAATTCAACTGATTTTAAAATTCACACATTAGCTTTCAGCCTCATTTTTCATGTTTGCCTTGGATATGGAGCCCTGCAGAGTTTATAGATTGTTTTAGTTGATTTAATTCATTTATATAGGAAAGCAGTAACAGCACCTTGAGCTCAGAGTAGAAGCTTCTCTAGAAAACAGTTAATACAACCCACAGCCCCCTCCAGGGGCTGAAGGCATAAGACTCAGCATCCCAGATCACTTTTTTGTAAAATGTAGGGACAGGGATCTATAGCCAGACAACCTAGCTTCAAGATCACAAGCCGTCCTCGGCACCACACTGGAATAAGTTTAAAGGAAAGAAAGTCTGTATTCCTACTTGATCTATTAGGGTGGCTCTCTACTGAGGGTACTTTGACCCCATCCCCCAATCTTGGAGACATTTGGCAATGTCTGGAGACATTTTTCTTTTTACTGAAGTATAGTTGATTTACTATAGTATAGTTGATTTACTATAGTATAGTTGTGTTAGTTTCAGGTGTACAGCAAAGTGATTCAGTTACATATATATTCTTTTTCAGATTCTTTTCCATTATAGGTCATTACAAGATATTGAATAGAGTTCCCTGTGCTATACAGTAAGACCTTGTTTTGTTTTTGTTTTCGTTTTTGCGGTACGCGGGCCTCTCACTGTTGTGGCCTCTCCCGTTGCAGAGCACAGGCTCCGGACGCGCAGGCTCAGCGGCCATGGCTCACGGGCCTAGCCGCTCCGCAGCATGTGGGATCTTCCCGGACCGGGGCACGAACCCGCGTCCCCTGCATCAGCAGGCGGACTCTCAACCACTGCACCACCAGGGAAGCCCTAGACCTTGTTTTTTATCTATTTTCTATATGGTAGTTTGTATCTGCTAATCCCAAACTCCTAATTTATCCTTCCCCCACCCCCTCCTCCCTTTGGTAACCATGTTTGTTTTCTATGTGAGTCTGTTTCCGTTCTGTAAATAAGTTCATTTGTATCTGGAGACATTTTTGATTGTCACACCTGGAGCAGGGCACTACTAGTCACACCTGGAACAGGGCACTAGAAGCCTCTAGTCGGCAGAAGCCAGTGATGCTGCTAAACATCTTATAAAGTACAAGAAAGCCCCCAACCAAGAATTATCCAGACCCAAGTGGCAATAGCGTCCAAGTTAAGAAAGTCTACTGTAAGGGGTGATACTCATCGATAAATGAAGTTTGAAAGAATAACAAATCCTAGGAAGGCCTAAGCAATTACCTTGGGTTGTGCTTGTTTCCCGAGTCCACTCTAGGTTGTATTTGTTTTGTAAGGAACCATTAGGTAGAACTGGATACCTGAAAAATGGGTCTGTGTGAACTTATCCTGACACGCATACCCCACACCTTAGGACACAGCACAGAAAACATCCATTTTGCAATCGGCCTGTTACAAATGACCATTGGCAAATCCCTTTCTCCATGATCTTAAACACAGTCTTTTTGCTTCATGCTCTAGCTCTGCGTGCCCCTGCTTCCCATGTAACATTTCACCAAATGCCCTTCATCAGCTCTGGCAGGGCTCAGGGCTGGTGAAGGGCTGACACATGATGGGGGCTGCAAGCTATTTGCATTTCTTCCAGCATTTATTTTCAGTCCTAGAGGACTTGGAGACTTCTTAATTGCTTTTCAAACAGCTATCATGTCCTCCTAGCTTTACAGCTTCTTCCAGAAGATGATTATAATACCCTATTATTTCTCAAGCAAAAATAGCACTCCCTTACCCTTCAGTAATGCATGCATTGTCAATTTCAATAGCACCAGCTCTCTTTACCTAACGGGGATCTCTCTTCCCCTTCACTTCTCCTTTGCTATTGTCATCTTGTTTAACCTCTCTCGGGAGAGCTTCCTAGGCACGCAGTTATATTTATAGAGTCTTTGTACGTTTGTGGCTACAATTAAAATTTAAACACAGCACATTTAGCCTAAGGTTGACATTTCTCATTCCATAGAGGAAGAATTTACTTAAACATTGATAGCTAAATGTGTGATGGACTTTTCAGTGTGCACTTCAATTCTGAGAAGGGGAGAAAGATATCACACAGCTCTCATCTGTTAGAATTGTGGGTTTGTTTAAAAAAGATACGTAATTGGAGACCTACAGCCGAATTAGAAATTCGTTACTTTATCTCACAGAGGAAGCATAAATGAATGTAGACTTTTGAATGAAATCCAAACTTAACCTCTGCTTGTCATGGCTCACGGGCTTGAACGGGGCTGCTGTGATTTTTTTTTTTTTTTGAAGCTGCTATTGAATTTAAGTTTAAAAGAAAGAAAACATTCCTGCCCTTCTCTGTAAAATCTCCTGCCTTCACGTAACAGAATACTATAAGTTCCAAAATGGACAATCTGAAAAACAGGAAAGCAAAAGGTGGCTAACATACACACTACAGGCTGGAATTTGGGTTTGGGTCCTGCAAATCCTATGCTCCATGCCTTCTCCCCTCCCGAGACTCCTGACAAGGGAGGGGCAGCCACAAGGTGAAAGGACCAAGTGAGCTGCAAAATATCAGCTTAATTAACCACTGGACAAGCATCCAAAGATGCCCCCATCTCTAGTACAGGGCTTCTGAGGCACAGGCTGGACTGGAGAGGTGGCTCAGATGGGAAGTAAGGTTTCTGCATTCCTGCTTCCTTGCGTCTCGGTCACCTGGGTCTGTGGCACCGGATTCCACTGACCGTGTGGACAAATGGTTGATCCCACTCAACTACAAATGGAGAAGTCACACAATAGAGAGAGGAAGCAGAGCAGATGCTCCTGACACCTGGCCCATGACAACTGCATCTCTTTTGCCTGATGGCCTTTCTGGTCACTGGAGTTGGCGCTACACTTTCAGGGCTGTCTGGAAGTACCAGAGGATTGACACCCCATAAAAGGATACCTTAACAAGTGATGGATGGGGGTTGGTGTGTCATTTATCAGCACTCCACCCTTGGAGGGGATAACTCCTAGATGTATAGTCTACACTAGATGTCCCAAGTGAAACTGAGGTCCAAGTGCCCACAGGGATGACTTCCTTGATAACACACCCTTTGTGACCGTTTTCTCCTCCCTGCCTCACTTTCCCACTTCCCTATCTTGAACCCTGGAATCACCATCCCAAAGAAATTACTTCCACTCCTATCCTTGTTTCAGGGTCTGTTTCTTGGGAAACCTAAACCAAGACAAAAAGGATGACTGGTTCCATCTTTAACAGACAGGCCCTCTCCAGAGAAGCTGGAAGCAAAACTGAACGTAGGAAGAAGGCCTGGTGTGCAAAGATGCAGGAGGCGAAAAAGAAGGTCGGGCAGAGCTGTATGTCTTCCAAGCCTAGTGGTCCCCACGCACTAGTAGAACTTGGCTTAGTGAGCATCTCAGCTTCTGACCAATAAGATTTGCAATTCCTTCTCCACTCAGGGAAGAGATAGTGGAAGGCAGAATGGTAGAAATGTTGGGATTTTCCCCTCAGGCCCCCATCCCAGCCCACCCCCCAAAATAGAAGAACGCCAAAACAAAAAGATTCCCCTCCCAACAGCTCAGGTTTGTCCCAGGCTACTCCCACTTCAGAGTGGCAAACATTCCAAGCTGTCTATGGTCAGAATCCCCTGCAAGCTCCTATCCCTGCAGGAGGATGGGATAATATTTGACTTCCAGACACCTATCGCTTTCAGATTCATTGCAGTGGGACTTACTATTCAAACAAGATGGTTCTTCAATTCCTCCCCTTCCTGGTATGAACAGGATTCCAAGCTATGAAAAACTTCTACTGCAGCCTTTTGAGTGTGTCTTATTAAAAGGTAAGATTATGGGCTTCCCTGGTGGCGCAGTGGTTGAGGGTCCGCCTGCCGATGCGGGGGACGCGGGTTCGTGCCCCGGTCCGGGAAGATCCCACATGCCGCGGGGCGGCTGGGCCCGTGAGCCATGGCCGCTGAGCCTGCGCGTCCGGAGCCTGTGCTCCGCAATGGGAGAGGACACAGCAGTGAGAGGCCCGTGTACCGCAAAAATAATAATAATAATAAAATAAAAGGTAAGATTATGCTTGAAGCAAAGTTTAGGCAAACATTGGCCTAACACCTTAGTACTCAACAGGCAGGGAATATTTTCTCAAGTCAGGAAGCTGAATAAAATGGCTGCTAGGTTAAGAAAGGTCTTTACTTAAAGGTCAAACCAAAATATAATGGGAAAGATAAAAACAGTTTGAAATAGGATTATTTTTAAGAAAAAAAAGGGGGGGAAACTTGTTCTAGGTGGAGATTTATTTCTTCTTTCAAAGTTTCAAAACTTCATGCATCAGTTTTAGAAATACAATTATTCTCAAAGACAAATGTGTAATTACTCCTTGTGCAGTTAAGTTGGTCCTCAGCGCCACCTCAAGTTTAAACAGGAGAAAAGCTCCCAACCAACCCCTTTCCTAGCACGACCCAACTAAGTGCCCTGCTTCTTCACAGCACCTGCTCCCGTGTTCCAGATTGCCAGACCTGGATTCCATTTCCCCAGGGGACAGGTGGACTGGGGACTAGAGTAGCCATTCTTTAACCTGTTATGGTCCAGAAACTTGACGTTTCACAGGTACAACTAGCACAGGTGCTTTTCTGCCAGAGGAAGGAATGGCAGAGGCTGGCAGGTTGCTGGGGAGGACACCCAGGTTTGGGAAGCTCCTCAGTTTTCCTAGCCTCAAGTGTAATAGGTCACCAATGCTTGGAGCAGTCTCCAGGCAATGCACATTTGTCCCATGACCAAATGAATGAAGAGGCGAGGATGCTCTTTGGTGCTTTCCTAAGCCTTGGCCACGCTCTCCCATAAGAAGTTCCAGTACCTTTTCTCATCTTCACCTGATTTAATCAAAGCCACTCAGAAATTTGTTGGACTTGTTACCTGGTATAAAAATGACATTCTGATATACCTGGATTTAACAAATGGTTGTGTCTCTCAGAGATTTATGGTAGGTAATTAACTTTTCCTAGATTCACTGGTACTAGTTAAATTTTTGAAACAATGCTTTACTGGTTGGTAAATAGTCACTGTCCTTAAGCTCTCCAAATGTCCTTTCACTGCCACTCCCACCTCACAACTCCTCCCCTGGGATCACCAAGACCTCTAACAGTTCCAAGTTTCATGCCCAGAACCACATCTGTCCTCAGGTCTCTGCTCCATTCTGATAGGCTAATGTCCACACAACCTCAGTTGTACTAATTTAGTGGGACTCCCCTCTCTGCACTTCCCTTCTCTCTGAGATCTGGCTCTGCAAGTCCTCATTGCCTCGGTAGCTCTCTGATGACTCAAACATATTTCATATGTTTCCTCCAGCTTTTTGGGTTGTTCTTGGTGAGAGTGTTGGTGGGCAATAAGCTAGTCTAGCACTACTAGAAGCAAGAGCCATCTGTGGACTTTTTATGTGAAACAGATGAATCACTATTCGATAAGCTACTGAGAGTTTGGTTACTTGCAGCCCAATGAATTCCTAACTGATAAGCTTGTTATTGCTAGGACCCTGCCATGTGTGTGATCCAAGCTCATTTGACCTTTGTGACATCTTTGGCATGTGGGCTAAAGGAAGGAGACTCAGCAGGCTGCCTGATTGGAGGAGAGAACCATCAAAAGCAGAATCTTGGAATAAGAAAGTATTTCAGGGTAATCAGAGGAAGATAATTTGGATTTCTTCATTCTGGAAAAAAAAGAGAGAGAGAGAGAGAGAAGAGATCCATAAAAGGTACAAATGGGATGAAAGGGTTATTAAAGAGAAAACTTTGGAAACTGCTGAGTGGTAATATTTCTAATGCAAATTAATGATGTGCTGGGAACCCAAGAGGAAGGCATTTCGTCTTAGCTTTGCCATTAAGCACAAAGCCAAAACTTTTGGCACATGATTTATAACCCGAAGAGTTCTGCAGATTTCATTAACAAGTACTAAATAAAGCCTGACACCTTCCAAAGTGTCACATAGCCTGGGATATGGAGAGATAAGGGGCTTTTTCCAAGGTCAGGCTCCAGGCAGAAGAGAGCCCATGGATATGAGTAGGTTAAAGGAGAAACATAACACACACACACACACACACACACACACACCACGATATGGGTAGTTGGTAGGAATCTAAATCTCATGCCCTCAGTGAAGGACTGTATTTTCTAAAGATGGTCCCATCATCATGTCCCACCCTCCCCCATACTCTTCTTTCAATGGGCATAGACCCTCCTCCATCAAGAGGAGGGTCTCTGTTCCTCCTTCACTTTGCATCCAGGTGGTGGTAGTGATGCTATGTGACTTCCAAGGTCATTAAGGACTGCATTGCTTTTGCTGGCCCTTTTGGGATCCTTGACCTGGGAGTCCTGTCACCAGCCACATGGAAAGGCCACTGTAGATGTTCTGGCCACAAGCCCAGCTGACAGTCAGCCTTGACCACCAATCATCAATGTTAGCAGCGGCAGCAACCACCATGTTGATGAGTGAGGCTTCAAAGATTCCAACCCCCAACCTCTGAGCTGCTCCAGGGGAGCAATGTGGAGACGAGATGCGCTGTCCCCGCCAAGAACTTCCCAAACTGCAGGCTTATGGGCAACAAAATGTTGTTTTGAACCATCAAGTTTAAGAGTGGTTTGTTATACAGCAAAAACGAGCCCTCCTCCCCCGCCTCTGAGTGTAATGCTTGCAAGAGTCACTCAGATCTCATTCATGACAGAAAATGTACCCGAAGAGACAGGGTCTACCAAATGCATGAGCTGGCCCAGGTGGATGCATGAAGACAAAGTTCTGGGTCTTAACAAAGCCTCAACCTAGCCCGAGATCTTTCCTTATGGGGATGGTTGGCAGAAATGCTGGCCCCAGCCTTTTAGTGGTCCTGGGTTTAGTTTCCCTGTTGGTGACTTTATTTTTGTATTTGTATATGAAGTGATATTTCACTGTAGTTTTGATATGCATTTCCCTTATAACTAATAATATTTAGCATCTTTTCTTGTGCTTATTGGCCGTTTGTATACTCTATATCCTCTGGTTTCTGGACTCTTATCAGATATATGATTTGCAAATATTTTCTCCCATTACGCAGGTTGTCTTTAAAATGTTGTAGGAGTGCCTTTTGATGCACAAAAGTTTTCAATTTTGATGAGTCAAATTTATCTCTTTTCTTTGTTACTGCTTGTGCTTTGGTGTCATACTTGAGAAACCATGGCCTCATCCAAGGTCATGAAGATTTATACCCATTTTTTTTAAATTTATTTTTTATGTATTTATTTTTGGTTGCGTTGGGTCTTCATTGCTGTGTGCGGCTTTTTCTAGCTGTGGCAAGAGTGGGCTACTCTTTGTTGCGGTGCGCAGGCTTCTCATTGTGGTGGCTTCTCTTGTTGCAGAGCACGGGCTCTAGGTGCGCGGGCTTCAGTAGTTGTGACTCGCAGGCTCTAGAGCGCAGGCTCAGTAGCCGTGGCGCACGGGCTTAGTTGCTCCGCAGCATGTGGGATCTTCCCAGACCAGGGCTCGAACCCGTGTCCCCTGCATTGGCAGACGGATTCTCAACCACTGCGCCACCAGGGAAGCCCTATACCCAGTTTTCTGTGATGAGAAAACAGGCATTTTGAGGCGTTTTACAGTATGACAATCCTGCTCACACCCAGAGTCTGGACATTTAGATAAAAATCTGAGTTTAGGATACCCACCCCAATTTCCCACTTTGTTTTTCCCAGGAAAATTACTAAAAATGACCACTTAGAGTTGAACCCGAGAAAAGTCTGCCCCAGCAAACAGATGCTTACTACCCTGCTCTCTATCTCCGGCTCACTCGTAACCTGAAGTGGAGGACTGCCCTTCCCCCAGCTCATTGTGTCTCCCCCTCCCCCATTTCTGGGATTTGTAAGTAATAAATCTTGTAACTTCCTTTATGTGAGTGTATTGAAACTGTGCCTTCAATGAAAATGACCCTGGGGTTTCATTTCCCCAAAGTGGGAGCCTGGATGCTGAGGGAGCTACTTGCCAACCCCCATGGGTGGCTTGTGCCTGCTCAGGCAGTAGGTCATTTTTTTTTTGTCCCCTGCATCGGCAGGCGGACTCCCAACCACTGCGCCACCAGGGAAGCCCTCTTTTCTTTTTTTTTTAAGTCTTTATTGAATTTGTTGCAATATCGCTTCTGTTTTACGTTTTGGTTTTTTCCGCCGGGAAGCATGTGGGATCTTAGCACCCCGACCAGGGATCGAACCCTCACCCCCTGCCCTGGAAGGCAAGTCTTAACCCCTGGACTGCCAGGGGAATCCCGATCTGTGTATTCTGAATTTAATACACCAGCTATGGGCTCCCCGACACAATTTCCTTCCACAAATTTTAGTGTGAGGTAGGAGACCAAATTCATTCTTTTGCATGTGGGTATTCAGTTGCCCCGGGAACATTTGTTGAAAATAATATTCCTTCCCCATTGAATAATCTTGGCACCTTTGTTGGAAATCAATTGACCATAGATGTATGAGTTTTATTTCTGAACTCTCTATTTTATTCCATTGATCTGTATGTCTACTTTTATGCCAGTAACACAGTTTTGATTAGTGTCTTTACAGTGAAATTTTAAATCAGGAAGTGTGAATCCTCCAATTTTGTTCTTCTTTTTTCAAGGTTATTTTAGCTATTTGGGTTGCCTTACAATTTCACATAAAATTTCCAAAAAAATAAAACATAAAGCAGAAGCAGTATTGTAACAAATTCAATAAAGACTTTAAAAATGATCCACATCAAAAAAATCTTTAAAACAATTTTTTAAAGCTGTTTTCTATATAAGATTATGTCTTCTGCAAAAAGAGATAGTTTTACTTTTTTCTTTCTAATCTGGATATGCCTTTTATTTGTTTTTCTTGCCTAATTGCCCTAACTAGAACTTCTAGTACAGTGTTAAATAGAAGTGGTGAGTAGATATTTTTGTCTTTTTTCTGATCTTAGGGGGAAAGCATTCAGTTTTGTTCACCGTTAAGCATGACGTTAGCCGCAAGTTTTTAACTGATGCCCTTTATTAAGTTAGTGGCTCCAAGGTTTTTTCAACAATACCGACTGAGCATCTACTGTGTGTGCCAGGCACTCTTCTAGGCCCGTAGGAAATTATGGTGGGGAAAAAAAAGAATCTAAGGGGGCGGGAGTTGGGGTGAACTAGGTGAAGAGGATTAAGGGGTACAAACCTCCAGTTATAAAATAAATAAGCCCTGGGCATGTAATATACAGCATAAGGAATATGATCAATAATATCGTACTAACTTTATACGGTGACAGATGATTATTAGATTTATCATGGTGTTCATTTCATAATGTATGCAAATGTAGTCACTAGGTAGTACTCCTGAAACTAACATAACTATATTTCAATTAAAAAGACAAAAACAAAAAAATGGTGCCCAAGCTGTTCAAAGACAAATTTAATGAAGATAAAATCATGACTCACAAAGAAATATAAAATGAAAATGAGTCTAAGATTTTAACTCAATAGTTAATAAGAAAACGAGTAAGAGGCTACAATTGGTTCAAAAGAGAATTCCAAGAATCATATCTATATAGGCAGTAAGGAATACTTAAAGCGAATTTCCAAATGAATGCAAAATTGATCTACCTATTGGGCAATAACTAATTGCATTCTACAGAACATAGTTCATTTGCATGTGTATGGCCAAGAATAATTTGCTTTGTTATCAGTTTTCTATAAATTACAGCATTATGAACTAGTTCAAAGTCAGTGAAAGGCAGAGAAAATTCAGAGGCAATCTCTGGAAGGACACTCTAGAAGCCCCCACCCCCCCATTTCAAAGTCTTTCCCAATTTTCTCAAATAATATTCAATAAATAGTTGTTCAATTAATGGATAGTGAACTAGAAACAAAGGAAAAAACATATTTCAAGAAGAATAGTGTGATCAACTGTGGCAAATGCTGCTGTGAGCATGATGAGACTTGAGAATTGACCACTGGCTTTGGTAACTTGGAGGTTTTAGTAGGATTCTGGGGGTCAAAGTCCAATTAGAGTGGGTTCAAGGACAAACAGAAACTGAGGAAGTGGAGAGAATTAGGCCACTCTTTGGGAGTAGTTTTACTATAAAAGGGAGCAGAGAAATAGGGAAAAGTGAGGTCAAGAGAAGAAGTTTGTTTGAGCTTTTTTGTTGCCGTTATTGGGTTTTTTTTTGTTGTTTTTTTTTATTTTGGGTTTTTTTTTTGGCCACACCAAGCATCACGTGGGATCTTAGTTCCCCACCAGGGATCGAACCCGCACCCCCTGCACTGGAAGCACGGAGTGTTAACCCCTGGGCCGCCAGGGAAGTCCAGAAGATGTTTTAAAGGATGAAATACAACGCAGCATTGGCATGCTAAAGGTAACTCAGCAAAGAAGGAACAAAAGAGGGCATAATTGGAAGAGGGAAGTTCAAGAGTATTTATTCATTGCAAGGGGGAAGGAGACCAGTATGCAAGCTGAGAATTGCCTGAGATTGAAGAATAGACAGTTCATCTGTTAAATATCAGGATGGTAACTGGAAGGGTTTTTTTCCTTGTCTCTGAAGTAAAACAGGAAATTCCTTGGCTGTCTAGTGGTTGGGACTCCACAATTTTGCTGCCGAGGGCCCGGGTTTGATCCCTGGTCAAGGGACTAAGACCCCTTAAGCTGCTCGGTGCCACCAAAAAAAAAAAAAATGAAATAAAAAAATGCAAACCCTAAGTCTGAAGACCATTTAACAAGAGCCACCAGACACACCTCAAAGGAACATAAGAGGTGGCTAAACCAGCTTGATGTGATAGTGGTCACCCCACCCCTACCAGGCGACTGTGCTATACAATCTGGTAGCTACCAGCCACATGCAGCTACTTAAATGTAAATTAATTAAAATTAAATACAATTTTTAAATTTCAGCTCCTCAGTTGCACTAACTATATTGCGTGTACTCAATAGCCACATGGAGTTAGCGCTATTGCATTGGACAGCACAGATGTAGAATTACTTCTAGCATCGTGTAAAGTTCTATTGGACAGCATTGGTCTACGAGAATTGGTGGAGGAAAAATAGCTAGAGCAGGGGGTTCTCAGCCTACATGGAGAATGCTGTTACGTTCCCCCACTCTGTTGCCTCATTGATTTTTTTCCCCCATTATTTGTTTGGACGTGCTTCAAATCTGCTGCTCTTCCCTGGGCCGATCTGAGCAGGAAAAAGGAACTGGAGAGAGATGTCGGGTGACGAGAGGACAAGGAGGAAGCAGCCAGACAGTGATGGAGAGCCTTTCTCTTCCAACTGTTGCAGGAAGGGGGACCCCTTCCAGGGCCCGAGAGTGGGCTCTTGTCTAACACTCGGAAATGAATTGTCCAAGGAGACACATGTGCTGACAAAGCAAGAGACTTTATTGGGAAGGGGCGCCCGGGCAGAGAGCAGGAGGGTAAGGGAACCCAGAACGACTGCTCTGCCACATGGCTCGCAGTCTTGGGTTTTATGGTGATGGGATTAGTTTCCAGGTTGTCTCTGGCCAATCATTCTGACTCAGGGTCCTTCCTGGTGGCTCATGCATGGCTCAACCAAGATGGATTCCAGCCAGAAGGATTCTGGGAGGTTGGGAGGACATATGGACTGGCGTCTCCTCTCCTTTTGACCGTTCCCGAATTCTTCCGGTTGATGGTATCTTGTTAGTTCCGCATTCCTTACCAGGACCTCCTGCTTAAGGTAACTCATGCAAGTGGTTACTATTGGGCCTGGCCAGGGTGGGCGGTTTCAGTCAGTGTTTCCCCTAACGAATAGGGTTACCTGAGCCACACAAATAAGTAAAAACTGGGAACTAACATTCAAGGGCTAATAAAAAAAAAATAGTGATTTTGCTCTGGGTTTAACTTGTAAACTCAGAAAGAAGGTCTTTCCTGAATGCCTTATACAAGCCTTTGAAGGCATGATAAATTAAACTCTGAAGTTCTAGTGGGCAAAATGAGGACTATAGCCCAGGAGACAGTATCTCAGATAGCTCTGAGAAACTGCTCCAAACAGGTCGGGGAAAGGTCAGTATATATGTGATTTTGGTGAAGGGGGAGTACATGCAATCAAGCACATATTTTTTGCCGAAGGTTTCTGCTAGTCTGTTGAGGGTTACTGCTAGTCACGAGGAGCAGACATCACCATGAAAGATTTTAGTGCTTTTCTACATATGAGGAGACATAAGAATTGGGCTCATAAAATCAGCTCCTTAAAGTATCTAACTATCTGCAGACCTGTTCTGCCAGTCTTTCCCAGAGCACAGAGTGCCTCATTTCTGCTCTCCACCTGAGCTCCTTTCCGGGGGTGTTGAAACTCATCAGCTACAGCAGCACCTGATTTAATCCTTGTAGAAGTAGGTGGCAGGTGCCAATTTGTAGTTGACATAGTAAACCTGTTAGTTCGAAATTTATCACTGATGTAATACATAGTTGGACAAATCAATCTTTTTGTATCCTTTCGGTGACAGACCTGTTCTTTGGGGAACTAAAAGCAACTTTCTCTTGCCAATCTCTACAAACCAGAAATGTAACTACAGGCCCGAGGACCTGGGACTGAGCCTCATTAGCTCAGTCAGGCAAGACCTGAAACCAAGAGAAAAAAAAATGACAGAGTGGTAGTTTTAAAATTCAAACCGCTGGGAATGCTACCTCAGCCAGACTTTACAAATAGCAAAGCCTTGGTCATCTGAGCAAGCAACTTTAATGTATTCCAACTGTTCTTTGTAAACTAGTAAGTTTATATTGTAATACCTGATTCATAATTAAGTTTTTTTTTTTTAAGTGAAGCCATGAGATCTCTAGTTTTGTCTGTTTATATGTCTGTGTGCACATTATACATATGAGATATCTCTACCTCTGGAAGGTATTATCAAAGTTGAATTTATAAAGAGCTCTATTTAATTTAAAAGAAAGCGCTTACAAATTAAATATAAAGAAACCAGCCAAAATGACTTTCAGGTTCACGTGAACTGGGAAATATTCAATATTAATTTGATACCTGGTATTAAAGTTTGTTGATCTATTTATTATAGACAGGTCTTTAGAGTCATTAAGTATAATACTTTGTTGTACCTAGGTTTAACAGATGTTAAATAAGACCTTATATCTTGTTGCAAGGAAAATAACTTGATGAGACTTTATACGTAAATGAGACAAGAGCTTTTGGGTAAACTCTTTAAAACTATATTTTAGAAATGTCTCCTTAAGATGATCTTTACAGATATTTGGTAACTTAAAGTTCTAGAGTTGTGCTAATTTAAGTGATAGAGGTTTATTGAATAGCTGTATAATTTCAAAAAAAATAAGATACTGACACATCAATTACTAAATAGAGAAACTAAAGGTATTTAGGACTATTAATGAAAATGGTGCCACCTTGAGATGTCCTCTATAAGAAAATGAATGTATTTAGAAATTACCACTGGTATTTATGTTCACCAATCTACAGAATGCTAATGTAAAAGAAAGTTCATAATTGCTTACTTCTTATTTTTCACTAGAAATTAAGGTTTTGAAGAGTTGAGGATTCTCATTTAAACATGTAATTAAAGCTAATAGGAAGCATTTCAGTATACAGTACGAAAGTAGAATGTGTGTTTTCAGTAAAGAAGGTATGATGAATGGAATTACATTTTATTAAGGAAAAATTTTATACATGGTCAGGATTAACTAAATTTAGATTGAAGTTAATTAAGCAAATGGATTTTGTTAAGTAAGGTATACATGACTGGAATTTGAATCCAAATATCAAATCGAACTAAAGCTCTTTTAGCCTCCAGCTGACTCTGGGATGCTTCAAAGGAACATCTCTGAGACATCTCAGAGAGGAATGTTAAACTAAGTTTATTTGATATGTTTAATTACTTTAGAAACATTGTCAAGTGATTGGAGATGAACCTCAGGTTATAGTTTATGGATAAATGTTATTAATACAGATATTCCAAAATTTATAAGGAATCCCTAACATCTGATATGTCCTGATATAATGTTATCAGTCATAATTCTAGTTATTATCCAAAAATGTTATGTCACAGAAATATCCAAGTTTCCTGCTAATGGCGCTATACTCAAATCTTTTCCATGCTATTTTAAGTTTTAACTTTTATAGACAATCATTATTTTACATTGATGCTTTTACAAAATGAAGATTTTCAAGAAGACTCATAAAGAGAACTTTTTAAACAAATACAAGTTTCTGATAGATCTAGATAATACCAATGAACTGGGTAACAAATGACAAAACTCTAATGGAAAACCTGATTACTTCATCCAGATCAACAGGAATTAATTACATGAGACTGAATGAACTGATGAGTATGATTTATAACTTTATGACTTTTTGAAAATACACTAGCTAAAGCTTTGTTTTCCAGAAAAACCTTTTCTCTTATGCTATGACCTACAACAAGTTGATAAAGTATACCTTTGTAAACAGAGAGGAAACATTTATCTTTTCTCTCCACCTGATCCTTCCAGAGTTTGGTTTCTCCAGCTGGCTCTCCTGTGGATTTGATGGTTTGGTACAACTGGATTACAACTAGTTACACTAATGATTGTTTTAATTTGTTCTTTGTTTCCAAATTGTTTATGATTTGTCTTCCTGCTGCACTATGACTTTGTAATGTTACTACCTACATTACTTATATCCTGTCTATTTTATAAGATTGTTGTCTTTTACAGTACTTACTCAATGTGGCCTCCAACAAAACTGATGATGGCTAAACATCTTGAGAAAATAGATCACATTTATGACTCTTATAGAATAATTGTAATAGTGTGATTCTAGATATGGGAAGAAGCAATAAGGGAAAACATTTCCTGGATCATAACAGACTAGTAAGACAGAGGATCCAGAGAATCTTTAATTATCAACAGGGCCTAATCTGTAAATTAGCTCCTGGAGTAGCATATCAACAGGAATTTTCGCCTGATCTAGGATGAGCCTCCCAGCGCCACAGGACAAAATTTGGTCATGAAATGTTTCCCAAATATTGGTTGAATTCCTGACCAAGAGGAGGATCTGAGAAATGGAATATTTCCTGCCATATCAGTCACAGACATCAGAGATTGCAGCCCTCCAACGTTAGCCAGTGAGCCCTAAGGAAACTCAGGAAGGAAAGAATACCTGCCATCTAGCAGCCATCAGACTCATCACTCCCTATGGTGAGCCCTGAGGAAACTCAGGATGTGAAAACACAGGATACCCAGATAGCTGAGGTGCACATCAAAGGAATGATTTCAGTGAGCCCAGATTCTTGCATCTTCCCATACATAGAAAAGCACTAAATTCCTTAACTTGGGATATCTGGTGTTCTTTAATTAACAATAATCTTTTTTATTTTTAGAAATTTTATTTTTTATTTTATTTTATTTATTTGGTTGTGCCAGGCCTTAGTTGAGGCAGGCAGGCTCCTTGGTTGTGGCTCACCGGCTCCTTGTGGCATGTGATGTCTTAGCTGCAGCATGCATGTGGGAGCACAGAGTCTTAACCACTGCGCCACCAGGGAAGTCCCAACAATAATCTTTTGACGTTTGGACTATCTGCCCTTTGTTGCAAATTTCTGTATAACCTGGCTCCCCGCCACCTCACCTCCTCAGAGCAGTTCTCTCAGGGTTACTTGAGATGCTGCCTCCCGGGCTTGAAGTCCTAAAATTTCCTGCCGAATAAAACATAACTCTCAACTTTTATGTTGTGAAATTTTTTTTTTTTTTTTTGCGGTACGCGGTCCTCTCACTGTTGTGGCCTCTCCCGTTGCGGAGCACAGGCTCCGGACACGCAGGCTCAGCGGCCATGGCTCACGGGCCCAGCCGCTCCGCGGCACGTGGGATCCTCCCGGACCGGGGCATGAACCCGTGTCCCCTGCATCGGCAGGCAGACTCTCAATCACTGTGCCACCGGGGAAGCCCTGTTGTGAATATTTTTTAAGTCGACAGGTGCCAGGCTGGAAACACCTTCCCAACAGGTGGAAAGGGAAACTGCTCTCAAGCCCCCAGGCTGGGAGGCAAGTTGCAAAAGTTCAGATTGGGCTGGGCAGAAACTCTGGGCCAACTGGTTTAAGAGCATGGCCTTTACAGTGAGACTTCAGACCTAGGCTCCATCACTTTGAGAAACGTATTTAAACTCTCAGTTTCCTCATCTGAAAAAGATGGGTAAAAAAATAACCACTTAATAGGATCGTTGTGAGGATTGAATGAGGAAATCTTGTACGACACTGGGAACCATCTATGGTGTATATTAAATGCTCAGTAAGTGTTAAAAATTACTAATAGTAAAACCTCATTATTCCAGAGGCACAAAGAGGACAAACTTTCTGCTCAGAGTCAGTATCATGTCCGGATAGGCTGTGTTCTGATACCTACACCCTGGGCCTATTCTTAGGAAGCTGCCCATAGTTCTTTTCTTCTCTGACAGGACTAATACTACTTTTTTTTTTAAAAAACAAGAGGAGGCCATTCCCCAGGCTTGGGAATTTCCAGGGACATTCTCAGGATCACACCCTTTTTTAGCCTCTAGCTCTACTTCCTCCAATGCCTTGCCCACCCAAGAGAGGACTCTCTGCTAGGGAAAGGGAGGACAGCCCAGCCTCTGGTGGGTACTCCTAACCTGTTGCCTTCTTGTAGTGCCTTCTCTGCTCAATACAATGGTGGGTGTCCTTTGCTCATGTCTGACATCTCGTGACCTGCACTGTCCCATCTGGGGCTCAGAGCCTCAGCTGGTTCTCGGTCAACTAGGCCTCTTCACAAGGAATATTCCCCAGATCTTATGCCCTCATTCAGGACACTTGCAACATTGTCCCAGCACTCCTTCTCTCAGCACTTTATTCAGGCTGACGCACTCCTGGTATAGACAGGGTCTTGTGGAAAATGATTGCTAGCATTTACAGAGCAACTGTCCTGTCCCAGGTAATCATTGCTGTATTTTACCCTCTCAATCAACCTGCAAGTTAGGATTGGAATCTCCATTTTGCAGAGGAAAAAATCATGTGTTAATGAGTTAGAATAATTTTTTTAAATAAATTTATTTATTTTTGGCTGCGTTGGGTCTTCGTTGCTGTGCGCAGGCTTTCTCTAGTTGCGGTGAGCGGGGGCTACTCTTCATTGCGGTGTGCAGGCTTCTCATTGCATTGGCTTCTCTTGTTGCAGAGCACATGGCTTTAGGCGTGTGGGCTTCAGTACCGTGGCACACGGGCTCAGTAGTTGTGGCACACGGGCTTAGTTGCTCCGCAGTATGTGGGATCTTCCCAGACCAGGGATCGAACCCGTGTCCCCAGCATTGGCAGGCGGATTCTTATTCATTGTGCCGCCAGGGAATTCCTAGAATAATTTTTACTTTATGTAACATATATGGGATCAGATGGACCAGGTTGTACAGCAAGCTGTTTTTAGTTTTTGTTTTGTTTTAATAATATTGAGGTCTAACTTAGACATTTAACTTTTTAAAATAAATTTATTTATTTTGTTTATTTTATTTTTGGCTGCGTTGGGTCTTCATTGCTGTGTGCAGGCTTTCTCTAGTTGTGGAGAGCGGGGGCTACTCTTCCTTGCACAGGTTTCTCACTGTGGTGTCTTCTCTTGCTGTGGAGCACAGGCTCTAGGTGCGCAGGCTTAGTAGTTGTGGCGCATGGGCTTAGTTGTTCCGCAGCATGTGGGATCTTCCCGGACCAGGGCTGGAACCCGTGTCCTCTGCATTGGCAGGCAGATTCTTAACCACTGCACCACCAGGGAGGCCCTAGACATTTAACTTTTGCTTATCCTATATGTTAACAATGACATCATACTGTAGTTTGGATTTGCATTTCTTAAAATACAAGTGTGATTAACCACCTCTCAAATGTTTACTGGCTTTATTTTTCTATTCTCTGGCCAAGCTAATTCTCAAGGGATCAGAGGAGATAGCATTTTATGAGTCATCAGCATATAATATATAGATGGTATTCAAAGTCATGCAAGTGAATGAATGAGATTCTCCAAGGCAGTGAGTGTAGTTCAGCAGCCCTGGAGCCACTGAACCACAGAAAGTCAGTGAGATGAGGGGGAACCAGCAAAGGAGACTGTGAAGAGTAGTCAGGAGCAGAAAAGAAAATTTGAAAGCCAAGGCGGGGAAAAGGACTAGCTACGTGAAATGTTGCTGATTAAGAGAAGGAAGATGGGGCCAGAAATGCTATTGGATTTAGCAAGCTGAAGGTCACTGGTGACTTGGCAAGAGCACTTTCAATAAAGTATTGTGAGTGAGAGGGGTGTATCCAACAGATGGGAAAATTTTGATGTAAAAGAGAGGAGGAAAGAATTGCTGAAAAGATGTCCTTAAGTAGGGGCAGGAATCTAGTAAACAGCTGAAAGGGCTAGCCACAGAAGGCCGCAGAGGTGGCTCATTTAAGGCTATCAGGCAGCGGAGGTGGTTATAGCTGATGATAGCTGGGTAGATGTAGCGGGAGCCTGTGAAATTCTCTTCTGGTTGTTTCCATCTTGCCCCTCAACTGAGCAATGCCCCATTCTGAGAAAACCTTTAAAGTTTAAACCACAGGGCAGGCCCTCTCTTTTGAAGTCATGGAGTTGTAATGAACTTGTACAGGAGAGGTGGGTGGGAAGGGTCTGGGCAAGGCTTTCCCTAGGGTAGGACAAGACAGGATCAATGCTGGGTAGCAGCAGTTGCACAGCAATGGTGCCATGCCACAGGACGCAGGAGAGACAAGTGTTGCAGTTTAGTTTTCACTTTGTGTTCCTTGATCAAGTCTCACAATTACCAATCTTTTATTTAGACCTTGCTTCCTGGAAATAGGAAAACATCTAGGTAGTAGTGTTAAATCTGTCAAGCTGACCAGTTAAGTAATGTACTAATAACCTGAGGCTCATTTATAATGAGGAGCCTGTACATTTCACCACCTTAAAAGCATACAGGAAAATTCACTGGTTCACAAACATCAACTGCAACAACCTAAAGCCTGGAGACATTTAATTAGAAGGAACTAAAGTTGTCAGTGTACTGTACCTGGCCATCACCTCCCTTCAAGCAGCCAAGTTGGACAGGTCATGGAATGCCATTAGAGTACTTGTCACAAAAAGAAACCTGTCAAACACCCAACCCATTAAGTCAAGAGGACTGATTACACATGCAGACTGCTGCACCTTCTCTGACTTTGGATTTGTGCCTAAGTCAATAAACTATATGCACATCAGAAAAAGGATACGGACTTCCCTGGCGGTCCAGTGGTTAAGGCTCCACGCTCCCAATGCAGGGGGCACAGGTTCAATCCCTGGTCGGGGAAGTAAGATCCCACATGCCTCACAGTGTGGTCAAAACAAACAAACAAACAAACAAAAAACGTCTGCAATCCTATAGACTTCATGTGCCCATATGCAGTTTTATGCTAAATTTATTCTTACAATCCAGGCAATTAAAAAAAAGTAACTCTAATTAATGCACTCATAATTTCGGCCGATTGCTAATCTAAATGACCAAAATTGATAGACTAGCCCTGCACATCAACAGTCATGTTTTTGAGGCATGGGTATTCATTTATTTTCCACAGTAGCAAAGAGAGGTCACCTGCGATTCTGCTCCAAAACATGGAAACTGTAGTCTGCCACTGCAGAAGAAAAACCTATTAACAAAAAGACAACTGACCTGATGGTACTGAACACCAGCAGCCCGTTAATCATGTATCTCAGGGGTGGGCAGATTTTTTTCTACGAAGTGCCAGATAGTAAATATTTTAGGCTTTGCAGGCCATATGGTCTCACTTGTAACTATGCAACTCTGCTATTGTATGGTAAAAGCAGCAAAAGGCAATACATAAATACTATTTATGTACACTAAAATTTGAATTTCATATAATTTTCACGTGTCATGAATACACTTCTTTTGATTCTTTTCTCAATTATTTTAAAAAATGTTAACAACCACCCTGCTCGCAGATCCGACAAAATCTGGTGGCAGGCCAGATTTGGCCGGTGGCCATGTTCTACCTGATAGACAATTTCTGGTCACTGATGATGACCACATGTCCAAATTTCGGTAAGGTTACCCAACAGAGACAATTCAGACAGATTAGAGATTAGTTCCACGATCCTTATTCTGCTAGAAAGCAAACAACTGTTACTGACCTTCTGCAGGTTTAACAGACTCTCTAGGTACCTCAGCCTCTGGCTATACCTGAAAATCATCGAAGTAAAAAAGACACCCAGCGACCGGAAAATGCAAGGCTTCAGGAAAAGCCATCAAATCAAGGTGGACAAAACATCGGGCAGACACTACGGAGCCCTCGGTCTTCACGCAGAGCCGTCAAACAATGGCTCCAAAATCCAGGTTACACCTTTCCAACACATCCCCCAGCTCTGAGCCGGCTCCTGCCATCCAGCGGGGCCGCAGACTCGTAACCACACACACCCCCCCGACCCGGCCACGCTCTGAAACAGCCTGAGCTGCGCGGGCCAGGACACCCGGTCCGACCGGAAAAGCCCCTTGTTCTGTCTCCTTCCGGTCGCCACAAGGCGCAGAAAACCTCCCGCGGGCAGTCACGACGTCCTCCTCACGCAAGGAGGGCAAAATGAGAAAAGAGATAAGCACAGAGAGGCACCAAGAAGAAAGCCGCGCTTCCGACCACCCCCTACACGTCAGCGACTCAGACACCGGCTACCATCGTGACGGCGGCGAGCCCCCGACCCTCCCTAGGACCACGATTCCGGAGTCTCGCGGGACGTCGCTGTTCCGCGCCACTCAGGTATGGGGACATCTCGCGGGAGTTCCCCGCCGGTGCGCAAGGGTCGGGCGGCCTCGCGGCTCCGCCCCGGTATTTCCCATCCGCCGGCCCGTTTCGCGCAGGCGCGCGCGGCGGCTACGAGTTGGCGCCTCGCGCAGGCGGCGGCGGCGGCATGGGGCTGAGCCGGGTGCGGGCAGTCTTCTTCGACTTGGACAACACGCTCATCGACACGGCCGGGGCGAGTCGGAAGGGCATGTTGGAGGTAACGTTCCGGCTACTGCTTCGTCCGGCGAGCCCGGCGCCCCGCCCCGCGCGCTCTCTCGCCCCCTTGGGCCGTCGGCCCACTGCCCTGTCGGCTCCCTCCGCGCCGGCGCCCCTGGTCCCGAAGGCCCTTCGTGACGGCCCGCGGCGGCGGCCTCGCTCAGAGAGCGGGGAGGCTGCGACCTGAGGGCGCTCCCAGCGCTCGGGCTCCCGGAAGGATGTCGCCAAACTGCCACAAGGGCAGAGTCGCCTCCGCACAGAAAGGCGGCCGCGCGCCAGGCGCCTGGCTTTTTGCCGGGACAGGTTTGGACCTGCCGGGACGAGCGGGCACCCGGCTCTCCGGGATTGACCGCGGGAGGCTGGTCTCCCACCGCGTGCTCTTCGTTGGACCTTTGAGCCTGGACTTTATCGACTCGAGGGAGTTTTCTCCGCAGGTGTTCCTGCCGTGGGTGTGACCCTCAGTAGGTTTACCTTCACGAGGCCTTGCTCCGCCGCATCCTCCCCTTTCTGTACCTACTGATGCTCTTTCAGACCTTTCCCGTGCTGTTCAAGACCCGAAGCCACCCTCGCTTTCTTTCGTCTGCATTCAGCTTTAAAGAGAAAACTAAGGATTACCATATCTGAAAAACCCACTTTCAGAAGCTAAATCCTTTCAGCCCTGAGCGTCCCGTCCTCTTCATGCTTCATTAGTTAGGTTGTGTCTCCCTGGATCTTCAGCCTCTTCGTCCTCTTTCTTGGTGCATTCCACACCTGCTGCGTTTTCGGATCTGTCCAATACTCTATTTTTTAATTTATTATTATTATTTTTTTGCGGTACGCGGGCCTCTCACTGTCGTGGACTCTTCCGTTGTGGAGCACAGGCTTCGGACTCGCAGGCTCAGCGGCCATGGCTCACGGGCCCAGCCGCTCCGCGGCATGTGGGAACTTCCCGGACCGGGGCACGAACCCACGTCCCCTGCATCGGCAGGCGGACTCTCAACCACTGCGCTACCAGGGAAGCCCGTCCAGTACTCTATTTTTATTTGTTTGATAAAGATGTCTTTACACTCTCTTATGATACTCCATAAGCAATATAATCAGTGTTTAATCATAAATAGTCGGCTTGCACATTTCTTGGGTTTGAATCTTGGCTCCACAATTTTCTCTGAGATCTCGGGCAAATAATTCAACTCAGTGCCTCAGTTTCTCATCTGTATTACAATACGACACTAGGGCCAACTTTAAAAGACTGTTTTGGGGAATTAATTGAGATACTGTGTATAACAGTTTAGCAGAATGATTCTCCAAAATATGCATTGGAAAAATGTTAACGATTATTTTATACAATTATTTCAAAAAATAAAAAAAAGGGCAACAAACCTATGTCAATTTTTGAGCTTAAAAAAAATAAGCAAATGTGAATAATTCATGCAGAATCTTTTAAAATGCCCAGTACTTTAAAAAGAACGCTTCCCTTGGACCTTTATTTCTCCACAAGATATTACCTCTCTTGACAGCCATGTTTTTCAAGAGAAATCTATAACATTATCTCCATGTTTCTACTTCCTGTGTATTCCCAAAACCACTGTAGTGTGTTTTTTTTGTTTTTGCCACTAGAATGAAATAAACTCACCATCTATAGGCACCTCCCAAATTGCCAGAATCCTGGACATTTTAAGTCTGTCTTAATGACTTTACTGAAGTATTATACACTGTTGACTGTCCCTTCATGCCTTTGATCTTGACCTCAGGGGCACCATCCCCTGCGATATTGTCTCCAGTATCTCTAGCTGCAAACTGTACATATTTACCTGTGTGTTTTTGGCAGGCCAAGTCCAGTGTGTTGTCATTAAGTTCTTATTTTATTCCAATCCATGCTATAGGCCAAGAGTTGAGGCTTTAAAATTGGACAGTTGAGATTGAATCACAGCTCTCCCAATACCTAGGTGAAAGCACCCGAACAAGTTAGTTAACTGCTCTAAGCCTCAAATCTTTAAATAGTGATATTTGAATAGTGAAATTAGTTCTCAAAAACCCTATCAGCTAGGTTTAATGTAATGCATGGGAAGTACATACAGTACAGTGTTCCAGAATTATACCACCATCCACTCTGTCACCAAGTCTGTCCTCTCCTGCACATCCCCTCTGCCCTTGTCTTAGTTAAAGCTGGACTTGTCTATCACCAAGACTGTTACTATGGTCTTGATGCCAGGCTTACCATGTCCAGTTCATCCTCCACATTCCAACTCACATGCCCACAGCTAAATAGCTTCTTAAGAGGGAACAAACTGTCTTATTCATCACCATGTGTTTGACACAGGGTGAATGTTGAATGGATGGATAAAAGTCCTATTCTCCAGACTTGGTTCTCTTACCATTTGCTTTATAAATATCCTATGAAATGTGCAGAATTAACTATACGAGGCTCTAGGATCGCTTTATCACATAAGAATACAACACCCACAAATGTTAGCCTATTCAAAAGTAACATGCCAGCCTTCTGAATCACTGAATGATTTATGAAAAGAGGAAGGGGGAAAGGTCCAGCCATTGCCCTGGGCTTGAGGAAAAGGAGTCATACTGATTATATATCACTTTAATTTTTTTTCTTTTTTCAGCCTCTTTTTTTATATATATACAATTTTTAAAGGTTACTTTCCATTTATAGTTATTACAAAATATGGCTATCAGCTTTAATTTATTTTTAAATCATCTGGGAAAGCTATTTCCACCCTCTTTCAGTGTCACTACTCAAGAAGAAGGCTTCTCCAGAAAAGGGGTTTCTCAGAGAACAAAGTAAAAAAGATTTCTGCATTTTTGAGTTTGCTTTCTAATGGGTATGACAGTGAACATAATAAATGTGCTTTTATTTATAAGTGTGTCAGAAAAAGTGGAGGGGAGAAAGAATTGCATTTTTAAAATAGGTTGGTCAGATTAGGCCACATAGAGTAGATGATGTTTGAACAAAGACTTGAAGTAAAAATAACAGGAGGGGGCTTCCCTGGTGGCGCAGTGGTTGAGAGTCCGCCTGCCAATGCAGGGGACACGGGTTCGTGCCCTGGTCCGGGAAGATCCCACATGCCGCGGAGCGGCTGGGCCCGTGAGCCATGGCTGCTGAGCTTGCACGTCCGGAGCCTGTGCCCTGCAACGGGAGAGACCACAACAGTGAGAGGCCCGCGTACCGCAAAAAAAATAAATAAATAACAGGAGGGCTGCATGAATTGTTAGTCTGTATGCAGCCATCATGTTTTGTGAGCATGTATTTTTAAAAATAGTTTTATTTAGAATTCAGCCACTTCGTATCTTTATCATATGTGTTATATGGTTCCCACACTGGCCCTCAAAAAGTCTTTTTAAATCACAGCTAAACACTAGTACTAATGGTATTTAAGTCTGGGTCCAGAAAGTAGGAAGTAGGACGGAGTTTCCTTTTTGCATGTGTTGCAATAGAGCCTTAAATAGAGTTTTGAAGTAGATGGAATTTGAGTTTATATTGTGTCTAGAAATTGATCTCCCCTCTCTCACTATCTTAGCTCTCCCTTCTTCAGGCCTGTACGTGCCTAGTGGGCTCATTCTACTCAGAATCCTTTTCAGACCTGACTTACCCTTATGCAAAATGTCATCACACCTCTAAATTAGAGGTCTTTTCCCTCCATCCCCAATTAAATTTAGACTCCCATTCTCTCAGTGCAGGTGTTAGGAGAGTTTGCACCAGTAATGTGGACTAATTCACCTTAGGTATTATTTCTGTTTGAACTAATATTAATATGTGAATGACTGATAAACATCTTTCCCAAAGCTGTTAATATTATTAAAATGCCACTTGTTGTTCCAAATGAATATGTAGCTAGTTTCTGTGTGACGAAATGGCAAAGTTAATTCAGGGAATGTAATGGGAGGCAGTTTTGAAACTTGGGAGCAATATACCTCTACAAGAATCTCCCCTTTAAGGTGAGCTAATCTGCTTTTTCAGATCCCAAGAATGTGCTTAACAAACTGCCAATTGCAGTTTATAGGAAACTGGATCTTTATTGGGAGCTTCCATTTATGAACTGAGCCAGTTCCTGTTGAATCGCAAGTACTGTGGAGTCCTAGAGGCCTGTGTCCTTTTATTGTGTAGCAGTAGCATTGCTAAAACTGTATAGTGACCTTCAATCGTAGCTCAGGAGTAATTTAGTTGACATTGCTAGAAAAGATGGTGACATAACTATGGAGATTGAAAAGGCTTGATTTGTTCATTGAATTTTAACTTTATAAAGCAAGAAATTTCAAAGTTTTCCGTTCACCTAAAATTCTTAGGGCTGGTTTATTTTTCTCTGAC
Source organism: Neophocaena asiaeorientalis asiaeorientalis (assembly GCF_003031525.2). Classification (NCBI taxonomy): domain Eukaryota; kingdom Metazoa; phylum Chordata; class Mammalia; order Artiodactyla; family Phocoenidae; genus Neophocaena; species Neophocaena asiaeorientalis. Next base: position 937,442 of record NW_020173938.1, on the reverse strand, counting down.
TAGTAAGACTTTTCTTAACTATTATGTTTTGTGATTAACACAAATAGCTTGAGGAAGAATGTGTCTCTTCAGCTCTTTCCCCTTTTCAGTAGGTGAATTGAGTGTCTGGTGTGAGTAGCAGATCATTTATTCCCTATAGAGTTTAGGGTAACAATTTAACTTGACTTTGACTGCTTCACTTCAACAACAGAAAATCTTTAGCCCCAGCTGTGTGCATTGCCCTCATCCTCAAAGATCCAAAATTGCCTTGGCATGATCGACTTTCCCAGATGTCCCTGGGACAGGCGGCTTCAACTGCAAGCAGTTCACTTGGAAGGTGACCCTAGGAAGCACTGTAGGGGGTGGTGGAGTCAGACAGGGAAGGGAAGGAATCTAATACAGGCTGTGTTCATGGGCAGGGAACTGTGTGAACGGTTGGGGACTCTGGGAGACACATGTAGACATACTTTACTTGTCCCTTCCAAGGGGCAACCCAGCAATATCTGCTTCTTATTGGTTGAGACCTGCTCCTTGGGCTATACTCTGGCTCCAGCCTATGTGCATGGGTGCCCCTATGGCGAGATAAAGCTCCCAGGCAGAGAAGCCCAAGCACTTGCAGTATGAAGCCTTTGGCATGTATGGGCATAAAGTGTGCCAAGGGGATTTCGGTAGCTACAGCCTACCCAGCCTCATCTCTAGCGCTCGCCCTCACTTGCCTTCCATTGTGACTGAACTCAGCTTCTTGCCTTTCCCAGTTCACAGAATTCCAAGTACTGTGTCTTTGTGCTGTTCCTTCTGTCTAGAATGATTTTATCCTCCTCCCATCCCCACCTTTGGGCTTGGTAACGCCTTGGTTTAAATGTTCCTTCCTCTGCACTCCTTACCCAACAACCCTGGGGTTGCTCCTTACATTTTATTTCCAGTTTTTTGTGTGACTGTCAAGGCACTCAACCCAGCATTTGTGGTGGTTATTTTCCCCACCAGATAAATTCATGAGGACAAAGGGTCCAGTCTCCAGTGCCAAATACATAGTATAAACGCAAGCATGTGGCCTGTGGAGTTAGGCAAGTATGGGCTTAAATCTCAGCTGGGGCAAGTTATTTATCAGGTCTAAACTTCCATTCCCTCATCTCAGAAAGGAAATTCCCTTGCAGAGTTGCAGGAAAGATTAGAAATAATATATGTGAGTACTGGGCATAATGCTTTGCCACATTAGCATCTTGGTAAGAAGATAGGCCAAAGGGATAAGAACCTAATCTCATAAAAAGTCAAGATAAAGAGCTGTGGGAACATAAGAAAGATTATGATAAGGGATTCAGAACCAGTGTGACAAAGAGGGAGACTCAGAACTACTTGAAGTTTTTTATCTGGAATCCTAAGTTTGGAAGAAGCACCATCATTAAACTGCTGAGGTCACAGAACATGCCTGATTCCATTAGAGCTACATATGCCTGTTTTTAAAAGTACAGAATTAGGTGCCCTTTAGGACCTAATTTAGGCCTTCAGAACGTAAAATGGATAAGATGAGGAAAGGTTAGGTGAACTAGCATTATTTCTGGGAAGAGTCTAAATATCAGTTGTTAGAAATTTTATGTTTTACTAAATATAAACACAGTTTTGTTTTCATGTCTTCATGACCGGAATGAAAGGTGGTAGACTTAAACTGACAAATGAGGGATTTTTATTAGATATGTGTATATATATATATATATATAAAGAATCTTCTTAGAAAAAATTGGTAAAAAAATATGAATGAGTTGTCTAGAAGGGTTGGGAAATCTTCACTCTTGTGTTCTTAAAAAATAAGACCAATTCCCAACAGACATGGTGTGGTAATAGAGCTTCCTTAAGACAGAGGAGTGGAGTTAGAATCTGTCTGTGCTCTGGGTTTATAGGCTCACAGGATAAGTATTAAAGACATGAAGTATGTTGATGGAGTTATTTTCCTTTATTTAGGTGATAAAGCTCTTACAATCAAAATACCATTACAAAGAAGAGGCTGAAATCATCTGTAACAAAGTTCAAGTTAAGCTCAGCAAGGAATGTTTTCATCCTTCTAAAAGCTGCATTACGGACCTCAGGACTTCACACTGGGAAGAAGCAATCCAGGAAACAAAAGGTGGTGCAGCCAATAGGAAATTAGCTGAAGAATGTTATTTCCTGTGGAAATCTACACGTTTACAGCATATGACACTAGCAGAAGATGTCAAAGCCATGCTCACTGAACTTCGAAAGGAGGTCCGCCTACTTTTATTAACAAATGGAGAACAACAGACCCAGAGGGAGAAGATCAAGGCTTGTGCCTGTCAGTCCTATTTTGACGCTATTGTTGTAGGTGGAGAGCAGAAAGAGGAGAAACCGGCACCTTCCATATTTTATTACTCCTGTGATCTCCTTGGAGTACAGCCTGGGGACTGTGTGATGGTTGGTGACACACTAGAAACGGATATACAAGGAGGCCTCAATGCAGGGCTGAAGGCAACAGTCTGGATAAATAAAAATGGAATGGTGCCGTTGAAGTCATCCCCCAGGCCGCATTATATAGTTTCTTCTGTGCTAGAGTTACCTGCTCTCTTACAAAGTATAGACTGCAAAGTCAGTGTGTCTGCTTAAAGCACAGAAAAGGGTATGCTTACGAATTTTAGGGTCAAATTACAGGGTTTGAACTAAGAAAAGTTAAGGCATTCTATATACTATGACCTAGTTCTAAGGATAATTATACTGTCATGTAATGGCCAACTAACCATTGACTGGTATTTATATCTGAAAATCCAGAGTACATTATTATAAGTTATTTTTAGTAGGGTAACCCAGAAAACTTGAGGAAGTATATTTGTTAATCTGTGGCTTGAGATTTTTTTTTTAAATTACTTTGTTAATCTCTTAGCATCTTGGATCTATGAAGATACCAAGGAGGATAACTTATACATGGGTGCACAAATACAGATTTTATGTTTTGGCTTAAAAATAGGTATTTTTTAAAAAATAGTTATTCTAAAACATATATACTAGAGATTTATTAGAGCTGTTGGATCTGGTTAATATAAGTACCAACTCGCAAATCAAGGCATTTCACAGTGAAATTATTTTCATATTTTCTGTTTCAAAAACATGCACCATATTTTTGCCTACTTTGTACATATACTTCTCTTATGAATCTAATTTTTCTGCATTACCTTTGGGGTGGGGGTGGGATAATTTTCCTATGGTGTGTACGTGACCAATAAATTCCTCCGGTAAAAAAGCTGTTAAAATCAGCATATGGTGCTCCTTTTCTGTTACATTTTCACATCTTTCCAGGGTGAGCTTATAGGTTCCTGTTAGTCTTTATCTCTTATGGAAGTACTTTTACTATCTTTTCCCAGGTACGCAGTGAGGTTGAGGGACCAGTCTGTCTTGCTGTGGATGAGTGCAAGCCACGTGGCCCCAGAAGTCACTTTCCTGGAAGTTGCCTTGGTGTGGCCTAATCATGCTGCCCGTATCTGTTGTCTGCTGACTGGATAGTTTCACCCATATGATGAAAACTAGTAGAAAATTAGGTTTTGCTATGAACCATTCCCAGAGTGCCATTTTAATACTTGACTGGCTCTTTTTGGTATCACCGTCTGCCTTAAGTCTCCTGTTTTTCAAATTTTGGGAACTATGTCATTGTTTCACAGATTTCTGTATCCATTTCAGAGTTTGCTTTGAGCTTAGTAATTAAAACTCCATAGGGAGGCATCTTGCAACTAGAAAAATGTCTCAAGACCATTAGGCTAGAAAGTCTCATGATTTCACCAGCCAAACTTAGAGTAAAATGGTTAATTAAGGAAAAAAGAAATAATGATTAGGGTTGTTTTTTGGTAGGGTGTTTTTTTTTAACTTTTGTATAGGAAACTACTAGTGTAAGATGTTCGGTAGTTGGGGTATATGTAGCTAGGGCTCCTTCAAGTATTCTGTGAAGAACAGGATCCTCTGCCACTGTGCATGTGCCTGTTGCGCTTCTCACTCTTAATTTTTAAAAATGTGATTGTGCCCTTGACTGTTCGCTCTGAAGCTGAACGTTCGTGGACAGGGAATGTTTGTGTATAGCTCTTCCAGGTACGGTGTCCATGCGACCTCAATTATAATTGTAGCTATTTGAAAATTGTTACGGTGGAGGATGTTGACAGGAAAATAGTCGTGTGCATGATTTCTCCAGTGGGCTGAGTGTGGTGCTGAGAGCTTGTCCTTTCAGCTCACCCACAGGATGGGTCTAGACATGGCACGTTCACTGTGCTCACTGAGAAGGCTCATTGCTCCCAGATCACGGCAGCAGACCTCCTAGGATGTTATATGAGCAGTTTGTCAGCAAAAGTGATGTGGCGGGGAATGAAATAATTGAGTTTTTTGTAATGTAATATTACATTCCATTTGCACTTTTCCTTAGGGAAGAACTTTGTGGTTTTCTGCCTTCTGAGTGGAATGTTACAGAAAATATTAAGAAATCTTGGAATAGACCTATTTTATTAATAATGTTTTTGTTTTAGAATAATATTTTGTTTTTCATAGTTTCCCATACTCCTAGAAAGCCATAAACTCTCAATTGTCCAGAGGCTCTCCCAAACACTCATTACAGAGGAAGGCCTAGAGTAGACACGAGTGGATGCTGCCCCTGGAACACTGACACAATGATGGATGTTTTCTGGTTCCATACACATGTGCACCCACTGGTGCATGAACATCTTAGATATGGTGGTGCCCAGGACCCAGCAAGTGTGAATATTGTAGGAAAGAGGAAAGACAGTTTTCTTAGTTACAGAGGTACTTGGTTTAGCACTTTCAGATTTCTTTGCAACCCACAATAGGAAACATTTTCTGTCACAACCCATTAAACACATTTATAGTGAACATTTAGTTAATATCAGCGTGTGTATATTAAATATATATTTAACAAACAAAACTACTTCCTTGCTATGCATGATGCTCAGGTTTTTTTCATTCCATCATTTTTTAAATTGGGGAATATATTTTCATTTTTGAACAAGTACTTGTGGTACTTGTACAAGTATTTGTGGTACACAAGTCAAAGAATGAAAACGTGAATAGCAAAAAGTCCATCTCATCTCTTTTCCAGCAACCCGCCTGCCCTAAAGGCCTCTGCTGTCAGCAGTTCCTGTGTATCTGCATATATAGGTAGGTATGAGTATATAGAATTCCTCTGATTCAGGCAGGTTTTTATTCCTGCTTTTCAGTTTTAGGAGGCAATGATCTTGCTAAGAAACTGATTTAAAAAGTTATGAAGCTTCTGTGAGTCGTTCATGTTAGGAGCATACATCTTGATCTCAGCCATCCACTGTTGTTGATAAAGGTGATGGTTCCATTCGCTTTCAATGGGCCAGTTGTTCACTTTGAGGTCAGTACAGCTGTGAAGCCCTTGCTTCTGCCCCAGTCTAATTGCCCTCTTCTGGTACATATCACCATCCTGGAGTTTCCCTTTGCCTCTTAGGTTGGATGTCCTGTGCCCTGTGTATTCCCTTTTTTGATTTGTTCCCCCTTTGGTGGCATGCATCCTGAGTAGTTTCCCTATAAATGTGAGAGATAAAAATATTCAGATCTTAAGTGTCTGAAAATGCCTTTATTCTCTTCTCCCATCATTGATAGTTTAACAGCATGTAGTTGGATATCATTCAGAATTTCAAAGGCATTTGCTCTGTGGTCTAGCAGCCATTTTAAGTGACAATTTTCTTTTTCTCTTGAAGCTCTTAGAACTTTGGTTTTTCCCCTGTGGTCCATAATGATGTATCTTGTTATGCTTTCATCCTCTACTCTTGGCACTCTTGAACCTTTCCAAACAAAACCTTATGTCCTGGAAAAATGTAATTACTTAATTGATAATTGCTTCACCACTGTGTTTCCTGCTTCCTTTTTCTGGAACTCGTACTATTCGGATGTTGGACCTCCTCTACTGACCTTCCACTTTCTTTTCTTTTCTCTCCTATTTTTCCATCTCTTATTTTGTTCTATAATGCTTTTTGGAAGGTTTCTTCAACTTTACCTTTCAATCCTGTTGAATTTTCTTTCCTGCCTGGCATCATGTATTTCAATATCCAAGTTTCTTCGATTTTCTAAGTGTTCCTTCCCTTTTGAAAAAAAAATTTTTTTTTTTTTTCGGTACACGAGCCTCTCACTGTTGTGGCCTCTCCCGTTGCGGAGCACAGGCTCCAGACGCGCAGGCTCAGCGGCCATGGCTCACGGGCCCAGCCGCTCCGCGGCATGTGGGATCTTCCCAGACCGGGGCACGAACCCGTGTCCGCTGCGTCGGCAGGTGGACTCTCAACCACTGCGCCACCAGGGATGCCCTAAAAAATTTTATTGGAGTATAGTTGATTTACATAAATGTTCCTTCTTAATGGTCTTTTTTTTTTTTTTTGGCTGTGTTGGGTCTTCGTTGCGTGCGGGCTTTCTCTAGTTGTGGCGAGTGGGGGATACCCTTTGTTGCAGTGCGCAGGCTTCTCATTGCGGCGGCTTCTTGTTGCGGAGCACGGGCTCTAGGCGTGAGGGCTTCAGTAGTTGCAGCACATGGGCTCAGTAGCTGTGGCATGCGGACTGATTAACATTCATTTTTGTTTTGAGTGGAATATTACCTCAAAATTTTTTAAAGTTTTTGAAGAATCCACGGAATCCACTGTATCTTCCATGTTGCTCTGATCTGTTTATTTGGGTCTATTTGTTCACCTTAGAGGCTTTCCTTAAATGCCCAGTGAACCGTGTTTATCACAAGAGAAAGGATGGAAATGCTGATTGGAAGCTCTGCACGAGTGGCTGGGTCTTGTAAACTCAGAGGTTCCTTTTCTATAGGGTATCTGGGTAGGCAGTTATATGAAGAACCCCTGGGGTCAGTGTCTGAAGGTCTTTCCTCTTGGTCTACCTCCCTAGCAAAGAATCTCTGACTCCTGACTGAGGGTAGAGGTCTGGTGTCAGCACCTGGGAGCTGAGTGGGAAGGAGGTGTGTGGTGGGGGGAGAGGCATATGGTCACTTAATCCCTGTTCCTCGTTGTACCTGAGCTCAGTTGTGTGTGCTCTCTCCCAGTCTAGAGACCCTCTGTTTTACTCTTTCCATAGAAGCATTGTGACTTCTGTTGAATGAGGACTTCAGGTTGGAGGGGGCAGGGGTCTAGGGATCTATTTGTATTTGCATGTTTTCTTTCTTTTTCTTTTTTCTTTTGGCCACGCCGTGCGGCTTTCGGCATCTTAGTTCCCCAACCAGGGACCGAACCTGAGGCCCCGGCAGTGAGAGCACCGAGTCCTAACTGCTGGACCGCCAGGGAATTCCCTCCGTTTATATTTGGAACACCTTTTACCCCATCTTCCTTAACTCAGCTCCCTCTTCTCCTTCATGACTGAGGCATCTGGTGGTATCAGTGCCTGAATCTTTGGAGGAGTCACTGTGCACCTCATGATTTCTCAGCGTTTAGAAAAGCTGGTCTAGACTCAGCTTTCTTGAATCTACTAACTCCTTTGCCACTTGTCCATATGCTTTCTGGCTTCCACAGTTTTGTTGTCAGCGCCTGTTTCCTGGTGTGTGTGTTTAAATTCCTTTATGATAGTTTCCATTGGGTTTGGGGTAGAAGCAATATTAGATGGGTACTTCCTTCTTTTGCCTTTATTGTGGAAGCTGTTCTCTTCTAGTCTGTGTTCAATGTAGGTCAAGTGCCTGTGCCTCGTAGTCACTACCCACAGCTTGAGAAAGGCTGCTCATTTGAAGTGGAGATTTGCAGCATGCCCACAGCTTTTTAAAAAAATTATATATGCAGCTTATTTCTTAAGATCTTTTCCCCAACTTCCTTATTCTCTGTATTCTTGTATACAGCATTCCTTCTCTGACTTTCATCATCATGGTGGGTCTCCTTATGTTCTGTGTTTCTGAATTTTCAACATTGCTTGTACATAGATATTTATTTTGTTTGGCAGCTCTGTTCCTATGATCACTTCTAAGACGTAAACTCAGATTTCTTTATAATAAAATCCTTCTGAGTGCAGTACATTCAATTTATACTTTTACAATGAAGTTTAACAGTATAGGGGATTCCCTGGCGGTCCAGTGGTTAGGGCTTGGTGCTTTCACCGCTGGGGCCTGGGTTCAATCCCTGGTCAGGGAACAAAGATCCTGCAAGCGTCACAATGTGGCCAAAAAAAAAGTACAGAAAAGTCACATGACCTTGATGGATCAGAGCATACTTTTTTAACCAGTCTTCACATATGTGACATTGACAATACAGTTATTTCCATGGATTTCTTGCAAGATGTTACGATTTTTTTTTCTGGGTATCAGCCTGACCTATGGAAAAGATCCTCAACCCAGGCTTTTTTAAAGTGACAGATGATAAATGACTTAATTTACTGAAACGGGAATGAAGAGCGACTGTATTATGGATACAGAGTTTCTGGGGTGATGAAAATTTTCTAGAACTAGATAGTGGTGATGGTTTCACAGCATTGTGAATGTACTAATGCCCCTTAATTGTACAATTTTAAATGATTTAAAAGTTAAATTTTATGATGGTTTATTTGTTGGTTTATATCACCCATATTATACTTGCTGAGTTCCTAATAATTAGAGATGTGTGTTTAATCTTTTTGTACATCTCCCAAGTTTGAAATCTGTGCTTGAAAACATAATAAAGTAAATAAAATAATAGTTGGCAAAATACACTTTGAAAATCACACATATGGTGCTTCACTGAGTGTCCAGCAGATGCCACTGAAATACGATCTTTACAGTGCTCCTCTGAAAACAGCGCTGTTGTTACATTTAACTCCTTGGAATGAGCAAAGTTTGTGGAAATTCAGTGGGTTGACTCCTCCCTTAAAGAATGATAAACAACATGGAGCCAAAGTAAGAACAGTCGGTACACTGGGTACACACCGCAGCTGGTGAGACAGCCCGTCTACCACAGCAGGAGAGGGGGGCCACATCCAGTCCTCCTCCCCCAGCTCTGCCAGATTCCCTGCTTGCCCAGTGTTAACTCCCCAGTCAAGCGTCAGATAGTGTGGCAGATGAGAGAGGATGCAGGCGCCACGTTTGAAACACCAGGTGGTCAGACATAAAAACTAAAGAACTTAGTAGGAAACATGCATGTAACCAGCATGCTGAGCAAGGAGGACACTGGGATGTAATCATAATGAAACTTCCCTGTCACCTATTGTTCCTTTAGCCTCGACTCAGGGGTGAAGCTTTCTCCCTGCCAGTGGGCAAAGACCAGATGGAAACTCAGACATGAAGAATGTGCAGCCTAACAGGTTAGTCCACGCTGCCATGTTTGGTCAAGAGCAGGCTGGGGGCTGCAGGGTGGTGGAGGAGGATGGTGTGCGGAAGGGGTGGTTGTCGCCTAGCTGGAGCCTGCTACCATCCTGAGTTGGCTCCGAGGCCTGCAGGCCCAACAGATTTTCTCAAGTGACTACCTTGTGGGCACTGCCAGGGCCTCTGGAGGCCCCCGCTGGGCTCCTGCAACTGCTGCTCCTGGGCCCCTTCTCCAGCGGGCTGCCCACCCCTGGCCCTGGTTATCTGGCAGGCCTTTTCACCACTGACTCTCACTAGTGGGATCCCCTTCCTCTCCCAGGCAGCCCTCCTGGGATGAGAAGGACTCTACGTGGGTCCAGATCAGCCTCTTTCCCAGGTCCTTGCCCCACCATTAATGAGAGTGGAGTTATACTCCCACCCACATCCCTCCACTGTGCTGACTACCCTGCTAGGACCCTTGAACTTGCATGCTTTCTGCAGCAAGTGCATGTCAACCTGTCTCTCTGAGTTTTATCGTTGGATCCCACTCTTTAAGTTTGAGGTCAAGGAGATAGTTCCTCTGCCACTCCCCAAGGTGATGGGACGGGCTGCAGTAGCTCTCTCCAAAGAAATCCCATAAATTCCCTTCCACCTCCATCTCCACTTTCTCAGCCCTTACGTTTGTGAAATGGGTGAGGGAGCTCAAAAGTCAGGAAACAAGTTCTTGACTAATTACCTTGAAAACTCTTCAGGGAGTCTCACACTCACTGTGGTGTCTAATATCTACTGACTTAGATCACAGTTTCCATTTTAATATCCTGGTACATAAGGAAGAAGGAGTATAGTGCAAAATAGATGAACACTTCCTTTGTTTTTTATATTTTTGGCCGAGCAGCTTGCGGGATCTTAGTTCCCCGACCAGGGATTGAACCCGGGCCCTCAGCAGTGAAAGCGGAGCATCCTAACCAGCAGGGAATTCCCAGATGAGCACTTCCTAACAGAATATCAAATAAGGGAGCTGCCGTGCGGTGGCTTCATTGAGGATGTGAGCTGGGTATTGAAGGACGTAAAATATTTGGCCGTGCTGCGCAGCACGTGGGATCTTAGTTCCCTGACCAAGGATCGAACCCTCACCCCCTGCATCGGAAGCATGGAGTCTTAACCACTGGACCGTCAGGGAAGTCCCCTTGAAGGATGTAAATATTTGATTGGGGCAAAGAAAGGAGAGAACATTTACAGAGAGAATTCAGTTCAACACAAAGTTATTGGACCCCTTCTGAGTGCCAGGCAATGAGGAGGAGTTCACAGTCTCCAAAGAAGGAAGGTGATCAGCCTGGCTGAAGAAAGGGATCTCAGTAGGGAATGGTAGGAAGGACAGTCCTGGATATGAGGCTCAGGGGTGGGGAGAGCGCTGTCAGCAACGTTTTAGAAAAGGAGGGGTAAAAGGTGTGTGTATGAGTTTATGGGTCCGTGTGCATGTGTGTAATGGGACAGATGAGTGTGTGTGGATATGGGGGTGTGACTAGTGGAGTGAAAGTGTATGTGTCTGTGTGTAGAGGTGCATATATGTGAAGTGTGTTGCATATATGTAGTGTATGTACATACATGTCGAAGGGGTGTAGATTGTGTGCATAGTGAGGTCTGTGTGTAGTGGGGTGTGTGTGAGTGGTGGGGAGTGAATATAGTGTGTGGGTGAGTGCATGGGTGTGTGAGGCATATGGGTGCAGTGGGCTGCGTTCATGTGTACATGTGAGTAGCGGGGTGTGTGTGCAGGGGGTTGCGTGTGTGTGTGTAAGCATTGGTAAGTGGGGTAGGAGTGTGTGTGAGCGCTGTGTGTGCTGAGTACTGCAGTATATGTGTGTGAGTCGTATGTGCAGTGGGGTGCTTATCAGTCCGTTGTGTGAGTAGCGAGGTACGTGTAGTGGGAGGTTCTTGGTGGAATCATGTGAGTGGTGGGGTGTATATGTTTTGGGGTTGTGTGAGGAGAGGTTGCAGGTGGGGGTGTGAGTAGTGAGTATGCGTTTGCCTAGTGGGGTATCTGTGTAGTGGGCTTGTATGTAGTGGGGTGTGTAGGTGGTGTGGGGTATCACTAGTGGGGTGCGTGTGTGTGTCGTGCTGTATTGTTAACAGTGTGTGTGTGGTGGCCGAATAAGAACAACGTGAGAAATGGTTCCTTTACCGGGTTAAAACATGCCTGGGTGAGAGAGACAGACGCAGAGAGAGAAAGGCTGGGAATCTCCTTTAAGATGTGGACCAGGGATGCCAATTATTTCTTTGCCAGTCTTTGCCTCTGAACCACCAAAGCTCCTTCTTACAGGGACTCCTGTCCTTGGCCTCTTCTCTGAACTTCTTTGGCTGGGGAGGGGTGGGGGTCGGCAGCCACCAAGTGAGCCCAACTGTGCAGGTCAGATTCTTCTTACAATTTGGGACTGAGAGGGTCTAGTTTGGGGGTTCCACTCATGAATGCCCATGGGGGCCAGACCAGCCTGAGCAGGAGTCAGGGGGCCCAGGGCGAGGGCACAGAGGTGGTGTGGACTGTAGCAAACCCAGAGGGGGTGACCCGCAGGAGGGCCCTGATCGTCAAGCCAAGCAAAACAGGTCTGAGGCGAAACCACGGGTCCCAGGATTGTGAACTCAGCACATTCCACTCTCTTGAGTGAATGCTTAAAAGAGCGAATGAAGCAAAACCACAGAAAAAGAGAAAGTGGGTCCATGGAGAGAGAAGAGAAGGAATTACGTATGTAAGGAGAAGGAGGGTGAGGGACCTGCAGGTGAGGAGAGGTGTCTGCACTGCATTGTGTTTCCCCAAATTTCATATGTTGAAGCCCTAACCCCTAATGTGACTGTGTGGAGACAGGGTCTTTAAAGAGGTGATTCAGGGGACTTCCCTGGTGCTCCAGAGGCTAAGACTCTGTGCTCCCGATGCAGGGGCCCGGGTTTGGTCCCTGGTCAGGGAACTGGCTCCCACATGCTGCAACTAAATATCCTGTTGCCCACAGCAACAAAGATCCCACATGCTGCAACTAAGACCCAGCACAGCCAAATAAATAAATATTAAAAATAAAACAGAGGTGATTCCGGTTAAATGAGGTCATAAGAGTGCACCCTTAATCCGATAGGACTGGTATCTTTATAAGAAGAGGCAGGGACATGCATGCCCTCAGAGGAAAGGCTACATGAGGACACAGGGAGAGGACAGCCATCTACAAGCCAAGGAGAGAGGCCTCAGGAGACACCAACCTTGCCAACACCTTGATCTTGTACTTCCAGCCTCCCATAATTGTGAGACAATAAATTCCTGTTATTTAAGTCACCCAGTCTGTGATAGTTTGTTAACGGCAGCCTGGACAGATTAATACAGGAGGTAATAGCTGTTAGACTTGCAAGACTTGGTTATTGTATCATTCAGCCAGCGAACATTTGAGCAGTGCACACCCATATACACATACCAGGTGTGTGTGTGCGTGCAGTGGGGTGCCCTGGACACTAATTCCACAGCAGGGAAACAAAGGAGCCAGAGGCCCTGGACCACTTCTGGGTGTTCTGTCCAGTGGACCCTTGGGGCTTGGGGCTGTACTCCACTGGGGTGCAATCTGAACTCTTCAGGAGCCAGAACTAACCCAGGGTTCTGGGCCCTCAAGAGCCTTGACTGTAGGCAATCATACATGCCTTTAAAGGGAAACTTTAATCTAAATGAGAAAATTCCAGGAATAAAAGAAAAAAATCCCATAGCAAGAACATCTTAGATTCCCTCATTTCTCAATTACTTCCTTTACCTTTTTCTCTATAAATTAGAGATCTTTAAAATTCAATTGAGTAAATTTAATGATTTTATTGGCTTTAAAGTGATTCATAAATCGGGCAGCATCCAATCCAGCAGATAGAAAGGGGCTCCCAAGGGTTGTACAAGGTGGGAGATTTTTATAGACCAAAGTGAGTGGGAACAAGGAAGTTATCCTGGGCATTTGCTGATTCGCTAAGTAGGGTTCCTTCCTTCTGTGGAGCAAAGGGCAGTCTTGGAGCAGCTCAGGTAACTTGTGCCGGGCAGGGAAGTGTGATTGGTGGACCCAGGCCTTCCTTTTCTGGGAGAGCTGGAGCCTTAGTTAAGTTTTGGTTTGCTGATGTGGGGCTTAGCATGAGCGACTCCATCTTGGGCCTAATCTGGTTACTTTAACACCTTCAAACTGGAGTAATTTCTAAAACATGTTCTTCTGTCAGCAGCATTTTGATGCAAGATGATAAGTGTATCTATACTTTGACTTACTGTTGTTAAATGATAAACTGAGGCATATTTAAAAATTTAAGTTTATTTGAGCAAAAATTGATTCAAATCGGGCATCACCAAACTGGAAGTGGTAGGAGCGCTCCACTAACAAGAGCTGGGGAAATACTTTTATAGAGAAGATGTGGAAGCAAAGCAAGAAAATTATTTGATTGGCTATAGTGCTAAGTGGTTGCCTTATTTGGGAAAGCCTGGTTGGCTCTTTGTGATTGGTTGTCCCTAGGTGTTTATTTCTTAACCTTGAGGCATTTCAGGCTTAGATTTTGGTTTGTTTACATAGGCTGCTAAGGCATTAGAACCACCTCAGTTTATTTACTTTTATTTAATTTAAATTTAATTTACTTTTTAAAAATTATTTATTTATTTATTTTGGTTGCTCTGGGTCTTAGTTGCAGCATGTGGGATCTTCATTGTGTCATGCGGGATCTTTAGTTGTGGCATGTGGACTTCTTAGTTGCAGCATGTGGACTTCTTAGTTGTGGCATTTGGAATCTAGTTCCCTGAACAGGGATCAAACCCTGGCCCCCTGCACTGGGATTGCAGAGTCTTACTCACTGGACCACCAGGGAAGTCCCTTAATTTCCTTTAAGTAGGAGACATCAGTATGAACTCATATTCAGTTTAATAGGTAAATTGAGATCGATAGATGATAGATAGATATAGATAGATAATTTGTAATTATGTTAGTATGCACGGGTCATTATACATACATATATTACCTGAAGCGGTGTCCTGAGAGTGCCTAGAAGCAGTGACAGCTCCAATAGCAGTGAGCATACCCTCATCCAGATTTTGGTTTCTAAATACCATTTTTCAATGCAAAGAACCAGGGCTCCTCAGGGACATGGCTGATACTAGGACTGGGGCAGGCAAAGTATAAACTGAGCCTGGAACATCTTATGGTGCCAAAACCTAAGGAAGTGCTCCAAAAGCAAAAGGATGGGGGCCTGTCAAAGGGACACAGAAGTTAATCTGAAAGAGCTCCCAATGGCCAAAGCTGGAAAACTTTGAGCAATGAAATAAATAACATAGCATTGGATTATAACCAAGAGTATAAAATAAATAACACATGAACCCATAGATATATAAATAAATGATCAAATAAATAAATAAATAACAGATCTTCCTTATAAAGAATTCTAAATAAAATACGTAAATACTTCCCTCTCTAGGAGGTAGAGTTTGATCCTCCCCTTCTTGAGTGTAGGATTGACTTAGTAACTTGCTTCCAAAGAACGGAGTATGGAAAGGAAAAATTGAGACTTTCCAGTGGAAAGATCTGGCAGACACCGATTGAACAAAATGATCAAGATTAACAATACCAATAATGTTCGGAGGATGTCAGGTACCCCTGATATGATGCTGTGAGAAGGGTACTTCACCTCTGTGTGTTCTCCCAAAAGCCTATGTTACCAGTATAATCATGAGAAAATAGCAGACACAACTAAATTGAGGGCCATTCTATGAAATGCCTGACCAGAGCTTCTTACAACTGTCATGAAAAACAAGGAAAATGTGAGAAACTGAAGAAACTAAGGACACGTGATGACTAAATGCCATCTGAGATCCTGAATGGGAGCTTGGAAGAGAAAACGTACGTTAGTGGAAACGCTGCTGAAATCCCAATGAAGTCTGGAGTTTAGCTAACAGTCATGTCATTAGTAGTTAATTTCCTAATTCTCATCATTGTACCATGGTTATGTAAGATCTTAATATTAAGGGAAACTGCGTGAGAGGTATATGGGAACTCTCTGTACCGTCTCTGCAATTACCCTATAAATCTAAAATTATTCCAAAATAATAAGTTCTTATTAAAAGAAAAAGAAAGTGTAATTTACTGCAAGGGTTAGATATAATCAGATTGAGTTAATCTGGGCGTATGTGAGTTATCAAGGCTCATCAAAGGGTAATGAAGCAACAATATCCATAAATGAATATATTTTCCAAACGTGCTGAGGTCAGCACTTAGCCATGACTCCCAGGGAATGTTCTAAGAACCAGAATATGGCAAATCTTTCCTTTACAAGGATAAATCCTTTAAAAGGATTAAAGGATAAAGTTCTCTGTTAAGTCATCTGATTGTTGTTGTTTTAAGTTGAACTGACTATGAAAAATCTATGTGAGTTAATGCTGTAAAAACAAAGGCAGTGTTTTGTGGCTGTTTGGCAAAGCATAGCCATTCGAGGGTTTGCTGGCCATTCTCAACTTCCTGCATGACACTGGAATTCATAGATAGCAATTTCATGATAGGTTATCTAAGAAAAATTAGGATATCTATATCACAGAGAAAAACTATGCTTTTCCACTCAACATTGAGACAATTGCCGGAAACATAAAATCAACCTGAGAATCCAATAAAGTAATAAACCCTACCACTTACCAGGCTTTCTAGTCATGTGCTGTGGGAGACGTAAAGACATAAAAATCATCGTTTCTGACTGTAGGAGTCTATAATCTAGCTGGGATTTGGAATTCCCTGGTAGTCCAGTGGTTAGGACTCTGTGCTTCCACTGCAAGGGGCACGGGTTTGATCCTGGTCTGGGAACTAAGATCCTGCAAGCCGCATAGTGTGGCCAAAAATAAAATAAAAACCATATATATATATATATATATATATATATGGTGGGACTCAAATAAGAAAGCCCTACCAGTGGAACTTCAGATAGTGACATAAATAGGACACCAGAACAATTGGCATAAAGCAGAACAGGACTATTACTCAATGGCTGGGGGGTTTTCTCTGAAGTGGCCAGGCTGGAGCACAACCTTGACCAATGAATAGACTCAAGCAGATAGAAGGGAGACTTGCATGTCACAAACATGAAGGCAGTAGTGCCAAGGGCACTCTCAGTAGGCAGTCAGTACATGGCTTTGCTGGAGCCAGGGGTTCGTGAGGCAAGAGATAGAAGTTGGAAAGGTGGGCTGGGATGTCTGTATTATCCTGGACAAGGGACATGAACCTGGATTCCCTATCTAGTAAATGTGGAGTCACCAAAGGCCTTGAGGAAAGGAATACATGGTTACGGGATGTTTGGGGGAAGACGAAAGTCATTTTGTCATAGCACATCGAGAGATGGGAGGAGAAACATTTGGGAGGTGGGGGCTTTGGGTGTAACCTGGTAAGGCATATCTTATGGGGTTTTTTTAATATTTAAAAAACATATATTTATTTACTTTTGGCTGCATCAGGTGTTAGTTGCAGCACGCGGGCTCTTCTTTGCAGCGCGTGGGCTTATTTGCCCTGCGGCATGTGGGATCCCAGTTCTCCAACCGGGGATCAAACCCACGGCCCCTGCGTTGGAAGGTGGATTCTTAACTACTGGACCACCAGGGAAGTCCCCAGGCATATCTTATGTTGTGAGTGGTCTTCAGAACTCTAGAGCCTGGCTTCTCTCTTTCACATCTCAAGTGGGGGGTGACACCCACACCCCATGTCTTGAATGTTCTTGCCCTTGCATCGTTAGTCTCTCCAGACATCAAGTATGCTCTAGAGACAGACTAAAAGTATTTCTCATAGGACAAGATTTACAAACTACCCAACAGAATTTTCCCAACTTCATTTACTGACCTACTGCCATCAGTTTTCCTTCTAAATGCAGGCCATGGGCAAGATAATATGCTTCTAAATGAAGGCACAGGATTCTACCCCTGAGCCTCCTCTCTGGTTAAATACAGTACTCAGTTTATAAAACAATTACAGTGAATGTTCCACTAGCAAGTCATGGTGAGAACAGAGCACCTAATTTCTCCCTAAAGTGTTGGGCAACACTGCAACTTCATCTTCCACCTAAGTAAGATACCTTGGAGACATTTCTGATTTTTTTAAATGTATTTATTTGGCTGCATTGGGTCTTCGTTGCTGCACGCGGGCTTTTTCTAGTTGCGGCAAGCAGGGGCTAATCTTTATTGCAGTGCACAGGCCTCTTATTGAGGTAGGTTCTCGCTGCATAGCACTGGTTCCAGGTGCGCGGGCTTCAGTAGTTGTGGCATGCAGGCTCAGTAGTTGTGGCTCGCAGGCTCTAGAGCGCAAGCTCAATAGTTGTGGCACACAGGCTTAGTTGCTCTGCGGCATGTGGGATCTTCCCGGACCAGGGCTCGAACCCATGTTCCCTGCATTGGCAGGCGGATTCTTAACCACCGCGCCACCAGGGAAGTCCATTTCTGATTTTTTGAATAAGGTCTTCAGTTAATAGTAATGTACTGATGTTAAATTCCTGGTTCTGATAACTATACCATGATTATGTAAGATGTTAACAGTAGGGGAACCTGGGTGAGAAGTATATGGAAACTCTGTATACTACTTCTGCAAGTTTTCTATAAATTTAATGCTAATTCAAAATGTAAAAAAAAGTTTTAAAGTAGGAGAGCCACATGGATGTGATGATGTATTGAATGTAGGGTAGAAGAGAGGTAGTCAAGAGTGACTCAAAGTTTCTTTCCTGAGCAAATGAAATCAGTATCTCTGGTGGGTAGGACCTACCCACTGGCATTTATATTTTTGATTAGCTCCTTTAAACTTAGTACACGCTTGTGCAGTGGTTTGTTCTTTGGTTTTGGCCACAATGCTCGGCTTGTGGGATCTTAGTTCCCTGACCAGGGATCGAACCCATGCCCCCTGCAGTGGAAGCACGGAGTCTTAACCACTGGACCACCAGGGAAGTCCCCGTGCAGTAGTTATTTTTTATCAATAGATTTCCATTTTACAGATGAGGAAACTGAAGATACTAGAGGTTAAATGACTGGGTGGTCCACAGTCAAACAGCCAGTAAAATGGCACTATGATTTGCATCATCTGATCCCAAATTCATTCTCCAACTGGTGAGTGAAAATCCAAGCAGAGAGTAAGGAACATTAGAGAAAAGACATTCTTCACTCTGGCAGCATGCACCCCTGGGAATTTAATACCATCAACTGGAATCAATCAGGGTCTTGGCAGCTTGACCACATCTGCATGGTGTGGCCTGCCGCTGTGCCCCTCCCTGGCTGAGGAAGTTCGCAGGCACAGCAGAAGGGCTCCAGCCTCACTCAGAGCAGCAGAGCATGGTGTGAGCACATCTTCACTAACCCCCTGTGGTTGCCGTTCACTCTGTGTGAAGTTTGCTACTTCCTCTCGGTCCCTTGCCCACAGTTTCCTACCCTTTTCCCCCAGAGTCTAGCTTTCTTCCTACCTCCTTCCCAAACCATTTTGCCCTATATCTTCACGTCTTTTAAAGTGGAGTCCCTACAAAGTATATACACCTTCCCCATGCTAGATTACAGCTTATTTCATCATACTGATGTATTATTATGCTACTAAGTCTTCCCCTTCCACATCAGCAGGGGGAGGAAAGAGCAAAGAGTCAGAGGAGCATCACTAACAAGGTCTTAAGAGGGCCGGTGTCAGCATAGCCCACTCTATCACTTAGCAAAGCAAACAACGCTTGCTGGATTCTAGGCACCGGCGGCAGGCAGAGAAAAAAGATGACTGTTGCCCGCAGGAGCTCAGAAACTGCCAAAAGAGCAAACTGATGTAGAGATTATCAAAGTGAAGAGTGATACAAGTCTGGAAGTGAGCATGGGTGTTCTGGGAGGACAGAGGAAAGGGGCAAACACAGGTGGGGGAATTTCTGGGTTGAATGCTGAAAACTGGCCAAGAGGTTACCAGGGCATCTGCAACGCCCAGGGTCTGCCTCATTCACAGAGAACCAGGAAGGCCCCGCTGCCTGAAGGCTGTGTGAGCTGGGCGGTAATGCTGGAAAGGTGACAGGGCCAGGTCTAGAAGAATAATTTCAGCAGGAGAACTTGCAGAGCTTTAGGTAGGAGAGGGACAACACAGGTGTAAGTTTTAGAAAGTACATCTGGCCACTGCACGGAGGTGGCACGCACAAAGTGCAGACAGTGGTCTTAAAAAGCTTTAGCGATCCTCCTGCGGTGGTCCTGGGAGGGGACCCAAGGGCCTGACACAGGGGGTGGTGTGGCTGGGATTTGAGAGAGAGGACACAGAAATCTGTAGGACCCGGCAGCTGAGTAAATGTGAGGAGGTGATGGAATGGCTGTGACCTTCATCAACATGGGGAACCCATAAGAAGAAGCATGTTTAAGGCAAAGATAAATATTTCAGTTTGAGACCTGTTGACTGGTTGCGTTTAAACTGTGTGTGGGGCATGGAAGTAGAATATCCAGTTGGCAGTTGGATGTTTGGGGCTTTAAGAGAGAAAACCAGAGTAACAGACTATAAAGACCCAGGAAGGTGTAATCGGCTGGTCCCCCAGAGTTGTCTCCTTCCCTCACTTCTTCTGGCCGTTTGACCTTCCCACTGACCTTTGCTGGCCAACCTCCTGCACTCCTTAAGCTCCTCTCCTACTTTGCTTCTTAGCATTTACAACTATCTAACGTTTTTGTATATTTCCCTTAAGTTTTTCAATCGTCTTCTAGCGTGTAAACTCCACGAGGAGCAGGGATTGTTTTTGCCAACGTCCAGCCCCCATCGTCACTGCTGTATTCTCAGCCCCTAGGACAATGCCTGGCACTAGTTAGGTGCTCAATGAACATTTATTGATTGAAAACATGATGGAAAAACAATAACCGAAAGTTTTATGTCTTCTGGTTTCCTCAACTGAGATTTGGGGTGTTGCCTGGCTGGCCTCCTCGGCTTGTTTCCAAAAGAGGATGCTAGACCGAGACCTGTGAACAATGGTGCATCGCTCGCAGAGATCACTAACGCCCCTGGGTTCATTCCCTGAGGCTCTAAACTTTTCCGAGATGCCCCCGGGGCGGCGGGGCAGCCCCAGCCAGCGTTCGCATCCCTACCCATCATACTTCCGAAGAGGCCCCACCACTCCGGACCCGCCCACCAGGCCCCACCCACTCAGCACAGACCACGCCCCTCCGACGCCCTTAAGATGGCCCCTCCTCTGTTGGCCCCAGCCCCTCCTGCCTAGCCCCCGATTTTGTCCCTGCAACGGAGGGTACCCACGTCGTCTTTGCCCCGCCCACTCTACCGCCTCTCCTCTTCGGCCCCGCCCCTGAGTTCGGCCCCGCGCCTGGTTCAGGCCCCGCCTCCTCTGGCCCCGCCCCTCGGCCCCGCCCCGGGCTCTGCGCTCCGCGTCCCGCGCCTGCAGCAGCCTCGGCGCCTGAAGGCCGGGAGGAGCGCGGCGCGGGGCCCTCCAGACACAAAGAGCGGCTGCAGGACGCTGGTGGAAGAAGAGCGCCCGCCCGCTCCCTTGGCCTGTACGCGCGCAGGCGGAACCGGAGACGCCCCCACGCCCAGGTGAGCCGGCCGCGGGGCGTGATCGTGCATCAGGGGGCGCACAAGGGTGGGTTGGTAGGGACCAAGTGCCAGGGGCCCGCGCCTCGCTCCGCCTCCGGGCCTGGGGGCCCCCTCGGGAAGTCCGGCGGGACCCCGCTTCTCCTGAGACCCTGGAGCGTGGGGCGGGTCCGGTAGAGCCAGGCCCTCCGGCGGGCCGCGTCTAGTTTGGCGCTCCGGGACCTTGGCTCAGGTGGCCGGCGGGCGATCGGCTGGGGTCGCGGGGCTGCCGGGCCCGTCCTCTGGGCGGCTGCTGGCGTCCAGTTGCTGCACGGGATGAGCTCTGAATAACATCCCCCCACTATGCCGAAGCTGTAGGACCTACCTGCTTGTTTTGGTGTATCAGGAGTTTGCACATGGAAAAATTGTTAGAAATAGGGACTCACGCTCTGGGGCGGAAAAGTCTGCTGCGAGTTTTGTCTGTCGTGAGTTGTTTGCAGAAGCGCAGCTTTCCTCCCGCCAGTGCGCTTAGTCGCAGAACCCATAAATCGTGCTGATTACTGGGAGCTCCGCGTAGGGAGCTCCGTGTATTTGCACAGGATGGAAGTGAAGAAGGTCGCTGGGTTCCCTTCTGCAACTGGAGACAGGCCACGCTGTGGAACAGGGAGGGGTCGGGGCAAGAACTGTGGAGCTGGAGCGCCGGGAGGGTCGAGTGACGCTCGCGCTCCCACCGCCAACACCGTCGATAGGACGGAGCGACTCTTGAGTGACGGTGAGCTGCTCCTTAGAGGCAGCTGCTGTGATTTCCACGTTTTCCACATCGGACTTAGGATACTTTTAAAGGCAGAAAATTAAAAAAAAAACAAAAAGATAGTTAAAACTGGTCGGTTAAACAGAAGGCTAAGTCAGCAGCCTCTCAGTTTTATGAACCGATTGCAGGAGTAAGTGTATATTAAAAAAAGCTAAGGCAGTTAGGGAAGCGGCTACCACCGCGCTGTCCCTTTTCTGTTTGATTTACACATCATCCATAGTGGTTTAAGCTATTACAGATTGAACTGGTCTATATGGCAAATAACAAATATACAGCTCAGGTTCAATAAAAAATAGAGGATAATCGTTTTTGCAGAATGGTAAAATAACAAGCCATCTCCAAAGAACCTGAACTTCAGATAACGTTACATCATCAAATTAGAAAGAGAACATTTTATGGAAAAGTTAGGGTTTTAACATTTTTTCAATTGAGGAGTTTATGTTTTTATTTTTTATTTTGGCCGTGCCGCGGGGCTTGTCGGGTTCTTAGTTCCCTGACCAGGGATCGAACATGTGCCCCCTGCAATGGAAGCGCAGAGTCCTAACCACTGGACCGCCAGGGAGTTCCCTTCAACTGAGGAGTTTATATAAACTTTGATGGAAAGCTGTTTTTCTCTAGCTCATGTTTACCCCAGACATTGCGGTTTGCAGGGCTGCTCGGAGGTGGGCGAGCTGTGCCGTTGCTGATACCATGCTGTGAATCCTTTAACATTAGTGGGTCTTGGGTTCTGTGTCCTTAGCCCTTGTGAACATCTGGTGGTGGGAAATAGAGTAACAAAAGAGTTGCAAAGTTCTAACTGTAAGTATTCAGGGCGTTCAGATCCTGCCCCTTTATTATGAGTAGCTTTAGGTGCTGGTTACTGGATAGTTCGTTTCGTGTTTTTTTGGAAGATGACACACATGGCGTTTGGGACTTGGGGCATGTGAGAGAGCCCTCTGACCACATTCTTTTCACCTTGGACACTTAGCTTTGGATCTTGCCACAAACAGGCGGTTGCTAAACATCTCTCTCCTTCCCTGACTCAAGACAGATCTAGAAGAAACAGTGTCTGGCATGGCCTTGAAGTGGACGTTTCAGAGGGGGAGTCAGGGCTGTGGTGTGGCTCCTGACTGGAAGGAGTAGTGCCTTCCGGCCTGGAAGGGTGTTTCCAGTGCTGTGGCCACTTTGCTCTCCGATTCCGTGGTCATTCCCTAAAAAGTTGAGTAGCAGTGGCTGTAACTGGACTTTAGATTTGGGCTTAGCTTAGTCCTTGGCTTCAAGTACGAATTAGGAATTCAGGCTCAAGGCCAGCAGTTTGGTTAATTACAAGCAGGAGGCCAAAACTTTGGGTCATACCCTACCTGGAGCTATTTGGAGGGAGGTGACAGCAGAAGGCTTTCCTTCCCCCATCCTTGAGGTAACCTTGAGCCCCTGGTGAAACCTCTCTACCAAAGGATCCTGACTGTCGCCATCTTTTGGTTTGTGAACCGTGGGACAAAGGAGTCCTTTTGAGCATTCTGTGTTTTTAACCTCTTGATGGAAGTTGGAGTTTGCATCTGCTGCTGGTGGGTGCACTTTTCTGTCTCTCTCGACCCTGGATTGTCCTTCCTTAGACTTCAAGGGATGATGCCTTCTCATTTCTCAAGACTGGTGCATAGTCTGAAATGAACCAAAGCCCTGAAGGTGCTGGCACATACCAGCTTTTGTGTGTTGACAGTTATTTTGTATTTCATGAGAGGAAACTGGCAAATCCTTGTGATGTGACACATGCTCTTATAACCCAGTTACCTTGTTTGGGGATCTGCTTTGCTTAATAAGTTAAGATTTTGGTATGTTGGAGTTTCTCAAAATGGTCATCATTTACTGTGATTGTTAAAGATCTGAAGGGAAATCAGTCTTCACAATCTCTAGGTTTTTAAGTTTCCAGTGAAGAATTTTACATTTGTAGGTATACGCCAGTTATGTTTTTAGCTGCCTGTGATAGACAGCCTGACTCAGTCTTGGCTTAAACAAATAGAGGTTCCAAGAGGAAAGTACAGGCTTCAGGCTGGGTTGTTCCAGTGGCTGAAGCAGCCTCTGGGGCCAGGTTGCCCCTGTTCCTCACAGTGTCATGTTGGCGGTGGCTGTCTCACTCACATCAGGAGGGAGAGGGAGTTTGGCTTCCATGGCTCGCTTTAAGAATGAGGAGTGGGGACTTCCCTGGTGGTCCAATGGGTAAGACTCTGCGCTTCCAATGCAGGGGGCCCGGGTTCGATCCCTGGTCGGGGAACTAGATCCTGCATGTATGCTGCAACTAAGAGTCCACATGCCGCAATGAAGATCCCGTATGCCACAACTAAAACCCGGCGCAGCCTAAATAAATAAATAAATAAAAGAATGAGGAGTAAAACGCCTGTTGGCCTCTGGGCCATTTGAACCGGTCACTGGCTGGGAGAGGACCCCCTCCCCCATCTGCGTCAGGTCCCCCCACTTCCCTGCCGCTACTCCCTGGAAGCGGGGAGTGTGGGGACTGCGGGGGGCAGGCTTTGGGTGCCTGGTCACCGGAGGGCTTGTGTGGCTCGCCTCACAGGTGGCATGTCCCCAGTACCTGAGCTCGTGCACTGGCCAAGCTACTGTCGGAAATGGAGCCCCGGTCTCTTGATCTGTGTTTAAATTTTGGCTGAGCACACTGTGTGCCAGGCTCTGTTCTCAGTGCTTTGGGTAAATTCCTTTGGGAGGTGCTCACAGCAAGCAGTCGGCTGAGCTGGGCGTGCTGTCATCCCCGTCTCGAAGACTGTACCTCACTGCCTCAGTGACAGCATCATTTCTTTACATTAGAAAGAAAATGAGGAGTTTTCAGTGTTGGTACAAACCTGTGACTCGCATGGTCTATCTAGACACGTGAAGTGCAGGGCAAGAGAGGAACCGTCCACCCAAATTCCGCCTGTGGGCAAGAGTGTGGATGGCTCAATAAGTTGGGCTTTGCCTCCTGTGGGCCTTGTGGCTGTGTGTGCCCTCGAAAGTAACAACAACAACTAACAATAACAACAAAAGAGTCTGATGCTGGGGTCGGGCTGAGCCTCTGCCAGCCCCCCCGCGGAGGGCAGTGGACTGGTCCTGCCAGGGCAGATCCGTCGGAGCAGGGTTCACACAGGGCCGTGGGGTGGCTCTCAGGGTCACAAGACGGCATGAACATAAGAGCCAACATCAAGTAATGTAATGAAACATTCACTGACTTGGAGTTTAGTTTCAGGGCACAGGAATTTTGTAAATGGTTATAAATTCTTTCAAAACCAACAAGGCAGTCTGCTCAGTGGAGAGTTTGACGAGCAGGCTGTCACACCCCAGGGAGAGCTCACCGGATCTAGAGTATGTCCACCTGCCCTGCACTCGGGTGGTCCGAGGAGGGAGGTGCTGGCACTGTCCGTCCACGTGGCCTCCTGGCTTCCGGCTGCCTTCATGGAAGTGGACAAAACCAGGCGAAAGTGGGCAGAATCATCAGTTGTGCAGCTGGGGAGGGACGACCGAGCTTTGGACAGACGAGACTCTTCCCCTCACACTGGGGAATGTGTGACCCCGTGATAACAGGGAGGGCGGTGCCTTCTGTCCTAGAGGGGTGTTTCCTCTGTGCTGACGGCGGCCCCACTGGTTAGCTCCCTGTGCCCAGGTGACCGGTTCTGTGGTCTGGCTCCAGTGAAGTCACCGCTCTCCGAGGATCTGGACGAAGAAAGGGACAGGGCGAGTTTGCCCCCTGACTGGGCCAGAAACATGAATGCCCAATTTCTAAACCTCATAATCTACATTAACGGCCCGTTCTCGCTGCTGGTAGCACTCCTCAGAAAACCTCTTCAGATAGGATGTTTGCAGGGTCCAGTGTAATTCAGACTTAGCCGGCCCTGCTCTGTAGCAAAGGAGTTAAAAAAATAGCTGATAGTTCATGCAGCAATGTGGCTTTAAAATTAAGCAGTTCTTGATACATTTTTAATTCTTTTTGAATTTTCATTATTCCAAATTGTACAAATAAGATAAGACTTTGACTGCCCTGCTGTGGACGCCCCTTAACTAAGCAATCAATGTTAAGGTCCCAGTCAACCTCCTGATAAGAGGTACAGAGAGGGCTTCCCTAGTGGCGCAGTGGTTGAGAGTCCGCCTGCAGATGCAGGGGATGCGGGTTCGTGCCCCCATCCGGGAAGATCTCACATGCCGCGGAGCGGCTGGGCCCGTGAGCCATGGCCGCTGAGCCTGCGTGTCCGGAGCCTGTGCTCCGCAATGGGAGGGGCCACACAGTGAGAGGCCCGCGTACAGCAAAAAAAAAAAAAAAAAAAGAGGAACAAAAAATGGGGTATTCCCGCCGTAACCTGAATCTCATTGTGCAGAGACCTGAGACAAACTACATTTGAGCCACATTCTATAAAGTAAGTGGCCTCTGTACTCTTCAAAACTTTCATGGTTTCAGGGTCAAGAAACACAAAGAAAGACTGAAGAACTCTTCCAATTGAAAAAGTGCTAAAGGGATCTGACAACCGTATACAGTGCTTTTTTTTTCTTTTTTCTTTTTTTTGGCTGAACCGTGCGGCATGTGGGATCTTTGTTCCCCCATCAGGGATTGAACCCACACCCCCTGAATTGGAAGCACGGAGTCGTAACCACTGGACCGCCAAGGAAGTCCTGTATACAGCGCTTCACCATAGACTGGATTGGGGGGGTGGAGTGACTATAAAGGACATTATTGGGACAGTGGACAAAATGTGAGTGTAAAGGTAGATTGGCCAATAGTATGTTAGCAATGTCACATTTCCCGAGTTTGATCATCATGCTGACTGTGTCCTTGAGTTTGTAAATACATATGGAAGTCTTTAGGGAGAAGAGGGCACAAAGTCTGAAACTCAATGGGGGAAGGGGAGAGAGGGTGGGAAAGAAAATGATCACATGGACATGATAAATGGGGCAAAGTGAAAACAATTAATTGGTGAAGCTAGCTGGGTAAAGAGTATTGGAGAATTCTTTGTACTGTTCTTGCAACTTCTCTATACGTTTGAAATGATATCAGAATAAAAAGTTACAAAGACAAGTGTCCACCCTGGATTCACTGCAGTCTAAATACTTTCCACCAATAAAAGTTTGTGGTATTTCATCTTTTCTTTTGTTTTTTTTTTTAAAGGCTTTATTGAATCTGTTACAATATTGCCTCTGTTTTATGTTTTGGTCTCCTGGTCAGGATGCATGTGAGATCTTAGCTCCCCGACCAGGGATTGAACCCACACCCCCTACATTGGAAGGCGAAGTTTTAACCACTGCACCACCAGCGAAGTCCCATATTTCATCTTTTCTAAGATGCATTTTTTTCATCTTATAACATCTCTGAATTTGGAGTGCATCTTATAATCAATGCTTTCTTAGAATTCATTGTGTCAGGTTTTGACATCAGTTTTTCTTTCTCAGTGATTTGTCTTAGAATCAGTGGCATCGTGGATTTGATGAAATATGGTATTCTCTCTGGTTTTGTCTGAGAAGTGGGAAAAAGAAGACAGTGCTTCGAGTAGCTTCATGTGTAAAGTTTTTTCAGTCTCTCAGCTCGCGTCTTTGTTCCAGGCCAGATATCTGGCTACATTTGCTCATTTCCACCTCTGTGCCTGCTAGATATTTCAAACTCAACACATTCCAGGCTGGATTTCTGTCTTCACCTCCACCACCCCAAACTGCTCTTCCTCTGGGTTCCCTATCTCAGGGAGTGTAAACCTGATTTTTAACCAGAGTTGGCTCCAGAACGTCCCCATGGGAGGAGCACAGGGACCTGTCAGTGCTTATGGAGATGGGGTGTGTGTGTCCCAGTCTCACCTGGAACAGAGGCTGCTTTTTTTTTTTTTTTTTTTTTTTGGCTGGGGGGGGGCTTTCTCTAGTTGCATTGAGTGGGGGCTACTCTTCGTTGCGGTGCCCGGGCTTCTTATTGCTGTGGCTTCTCTCGTTGCCTAGCACGGGCTCTAGGCGCACGGGCTTCAGTAGTTGTGGCACGTGGGCTCTAGAGCACAGGCCCAGTAGTTGTGGCACACGGGCTTAGTTGCTCCATGGCATGTGGGATCTTTCTGGACCAGGGATTGAACCCGTGTCCCCTGAATTGACAGGTGGATTCTTCACCACTGCGCCACCAGGGAAGTCCTAGACTGCCTATTTCTTGAAGTGTCTTTGGGCTCCAAACGTCTGTGCCTCATTTTCCCCATTTGTCAAATGAGGATATTTTTCCCAAGTCTGTCAAGATAATGTACAAGGCAAGTTAAGTTACCGTAAAACCCTGAAATTCTGTGACTTAAAATATGAGAGCATTTTAGGAAGACTTTAAATTAGAATCAGTCAAGTGGCCAGTTCCCCCTAGGTAGACCCTGCTCCGAGCTCCTGCAAGTGTATGGCCGACCCTGCTGCTCACTGACTCCTAGCAATTCCTCCCAGGTTTCTTTCCGGTACCGTGTTCAGTTCATGGGTGAGTCGGGTGGGGCTGGTTGTACTCCGGATGCTGACAGGCTCCATCAGGAGCAGGTGCGTTTTATAAACTGGCCGTGCCTGGTGCTTCTGGGTTCATCTCCACGCCAGGGCCACTGTGAGTATGGTTGGAACTACTGTAGCACCACATTGTCTCACTAGTTCTTGAACCCCTGTGTGTCAGATGTGGGAATGGCTCCATCTGAGTCTTTGTAGCGCCATTTGACTTGGAAAACTTTGAATCAGCCCAGGATGGTAACATTTTCCTTTATTTTGTTTGGCATAGCAACTGCAGTAGCAAAATACTGTGATTTCCCCATGGCCTAGTTTCTCCACTACCACGTTTCATTTGCATTTTGGGTGATTACTTCTTGGTGATTCTGAATCTGCTTTGGGGACCACTGAGTTGTTGGTGTTGACAGTGACCTTCACAGCAGGCTCATTCTTTAGAAGGAGAAACCCAGGGTGTTCAGGCCACTGCTGGATTCTGTGGACTTTTAAATATGTGTAGAGAACAAACAAGATCAACAGTTTTGTGTGATGTGCCTTTAGGCTCCTAACTTCATGGCTGGAATTTAAGATAAGAAAGGTAGGATAACGGTGAGCAGGGGGTAATTTGTGTGCAGGGTTTTCTGAATTGATTTTGTGGGACGCGTTACTTTATTCTCTTGTTTTCTTTATTATCAACACAACACAAGAAAGGTTCTGGCACAGAGAAAGTTTCCTAACAGATGAATAGAAATGGACTTGGGGCACAGAATGTTTGGTTGAAGTACTGCTTTTTAATTTGGGAGATTATCCAAATTAATGTTCTCTCCTTATAGTTAGATTTCCTAATACAAAATTCTTGCATAACATTAGGACTTTTAGTTTGGTTTAGAGCTAGAAAAGACATTTTCCTATCCTGGGTTTCAGATTCCTGCACTTATTCATGGAAAAACTTTTTTTTTTTTTTTTACTATTCAAAACTGCTTTGTGGCTTTACATGTTATTAGTAGGCATGAAGTAGTATGTTAAGGTTGGTAGCTCTAACTGTGTGGTTAGACCTCAGTGTGTGTTCACTTACTAGCTCTGTGACTTTGGGCAAATTACCTAACCTCTCTGCACCTCATTTTCTTTGCTTTTAATAGAAGGTTGATAATAGTGCCTCCCTCACAAAGCTAAATTCCTCAGTGTTTAGGAATGTGCCCATTACGGGATGAGTGCTTAAGAAATACTAGTTTTATATTGTCACAAGATTATTTAGCAAAAGCTAGCATCCTATGGAGGTGTCAAAGGTCGAGACATATATCCAGTGGTTCTGACTGTCCACAGAAAGTAGACTCCAGGGCTTGCACAGCTGGGAGTGGGGCATTGAGAAAAACTCCTAGAACCCTTTTAATTTTTCTCTCTCAACGTTTAAGGTCACTTGACTGAAATAAAAATAAATTGCAACAATTATCCCACAAAAAGAAACTACTCAGAATGGCGAACAAAATATACAAACATTTCAAAAATTGATAAACACGGGTAACTTAAAGGAAAAGAATATATTCACCAAGACGTTATCATTACCCGGCAGGTTCTGTCCTCATTTCCTCCAGTGTGGATGAATGTATTGTGTGGAGCTGAAATGTGTGCTAGACGTCTGTTTTTTTCTGCTAATTTCTGTAGTGTTTTATTTTTAATCTATTTTGGCTGCCCCAGTCTTAGTTGCGCGGCACACAGGATCTTCGTTGCGGCCTGTGGGATCTTTAGTTGCAGCATGTGGGATCTTTAGTTTCAGCGTGTGGACTCAGTTGCGGTATGCATGCAGGATCTAGTTCCCTGACCAGGGATCTAACCCAGGCCACCTGCGTTGGGAGCGTGGAGTGTTACCCACTGGGCCTCCAGGGAAGTCCCTGTAGTTTTGTAAAAGATGAGCTTTGTGTGTTCATGCAGTTTGCAAGTCTGTCCATTTTCACTGCTGTTGAAAACATTCACCTGGTGTGCTGAGCTATTCCCTCTGGTTAGGCTTCTTGTTTTTTCTGAGCAGTTAGGGACTTTCAGATAGCATTCAATGAAAAATTTCAGGCTTCCTATTTTCTCTCTCTTTGGACGTGAAAGCACACCCCTTGCTTCTTTCCTCCAGCCCCGCCACTGCTCCTGTATGTGGCTGGTGGGATGAGTGTGCAGTGGGGTCTCTGACCAGAACATCCTCAACAGCTCCTCCCAGCGAGGGGTGTGGGAGAGTCAGCCCTTGACCCCACAGGGCCGGGCAGGTGGAGTCAGCTCACGTGCACCCTGTGGTGGAAACCTCTTGCTTGTGTTGTTTTAATCTGGTTTCTTTAGTGTTTAGCAAGATTGTGCCTATTAAATGTTTGCTTATTTTTGATAAAGAAAAGCAAGATCATGCCTTTAGGACTCAGCCTGTGTTCTTGGGTATCTTGACAGCATTGTTCTCGCAGGTGTGGGACCCTGAAGCCAGCAGGTGCCCCTTGCGCTGACCTTCTGGTCTGTTCTCTGACTAATGCGTGAACAAGGAGCCTTCACAGTAACATCCACTCACCTCAAAGTTTGGATCTCAAATATTTTGGAAAAGAAAAAAAAGTTAGTGTTTATGTGAATTCTCTTCTGGAATTTCTAGCTGCGATAGAGAATCAAATGCTCCAGCTGGCTTGCTGATAAAGCTCTAGATGGTTCTGGGACCACTAATAACATTTCTCTAATGATAAGGGTCATGGGGCTCACAGCCTTGGGTGTGAGTTGTCCATCCCATTTGGGAAAGTCTCTGCTCTGCCCGCCTTCCTGCTGGCTCCAGTGCGCCCTCGCCTCTCACTTCAAGCAGAGAAATGTAGGTTACTCGTTTGTCTCTCAGAATGCATCTGTACCCACATCTCTCCTCCACAGTGGCCTCCAGGGAGAAGGTGACCTGACCACCTCCATTTACTGGGGCTGGTCCTGTTCCCAGGGTTTGAGACTGGGTGAGGGATGAGAGGGAATTGCAGCTTCACATTCCACACCTTTGCTGCTCTAACGGGAGTGAGGTTGAAACCCGCTGGGAAGTTAATAAAAGACCCGCAGAGGAAAATGGAAGTGATTTTGTTTGGTCAAGCTAGCTATACGTGCCTTAGCGTTTGTAAGCCTGCAGCAGGATAATTTATTGAAATTCAGTATGTGTTTTAGGGACTTCCCTGGCGGTCCAGTGGTTAAGACTCCACACTTCTGCTGCAGGGGGCGTGGGTTCGATCCCTGGTGGTCAGGGAACTAAGATCCTGCGTGCCGTGTGGCCAAAACAAACAAACAAAAAACCCACAATATGTGTTTTATCTGTTTTTCCCATTCCAAGATGGTACCAGACCTTGGTGTTCCCTTGCCTCCAGGGCTCTTATGTTACAGGGCTGAACGCAGAAGTTTCTGGAAAATGACCTCTTTCTCCCTTTAAAAAAATAATTGCTTACACAAAAATTGACTTATATGTGCATGCGTGTGTATAGTTCCAAGAGTTTTAACACGTGCAGATTTGTGTAACTGTCACCACTATGAGAACACAACAGTTGCATCACCCAAAACACGTGCTGCCCTTGGGTAGTCCTAACCCTGCCCGTGTTTGCTGACCCCACAGTCTTGCCTTTTCCAAAATGTCACATAAATGAAATCTTACAGCACGTGGCCTTTCTAAGCTGGCTGTTTCTCTCAGCGTCGGTGTGGCTGCACGGATGCTTGTCCTTTCACTGAGAGCAGCGTTCAGGTGAGGGTTACCACGCCCGGTCCATCCATTCACCCGATGGAGGACGTTAGGATAGTCTCCACTTTTTGACAGTTATGAATGCAACTATTGTAAACATTTGCATTTGTAAACATTTCGTTTTCCTAGGGTAAATACTGAGGTATGGGATTGCTGGGTCCCATGGTAAATCTTTGTTTAATTTCATAAGAAACTGCTTTCCCAGAGTGGCTACACATTTTGCATTTTCAGCACCAATGTGTGAGTTTCATTTGCTGTCCTTGCCAGCTCTGGGTATTGGAATTTCTTAAACATTTTAATTTTAGCCATTCTAATAGGTGTGTGTGGTGGTATCTCATGGTAGTTTAATTTGAATTTCCCTATTGGGGAAAGATGTTGAGCATCTTTTCTTTTCTGTTTTTTAAAAATTTTTTTTGCTGCACCTTGTGGTGCAGATCCCCCACATGTGGGGTCTTAGTTCCCCAACCAGGGATCAAACCTATGCCCCCTGTAGTGGAAGCAAGGAGTCTTAACCATTGGACCGCCAGGGAAGTCCCTTGAGCATCTTTTCACGTGCTTATCTGCCATCCATGTATCTTCTTTGGAAGTGTGTCCATTCCAGTGCCTTGCAAGTTTTTCTTAAGGGTTGTATTCTAAATGTTCAGTTTTAATAGGTTTTTTTTTTTCTGACCTTGCTGTGCGGCTTGCAGGATCTTAGTTCCTCACCAGGGATTGAACTTGGCAGTGAAAGCGCCAAGTTCTAACCACTGGACTGCCCGGTAATTCCCCTTAATAGTTCTTTTTATATTATTTATGCTAGTCCTTTGTTGAATATGTAATTTGCAGAGATTTTCTCCCAGTCTGTGGCTTGCCTTTTCATTTTCTGAGCAGTACCTTTAACATCAAAAAGTTTTAATTTTGCTGAAATCCAATTTATCGATGTCTTAAATGGATTTTACTTTTTGTGTCCTTTTTAAGAACTCATCTAACTCCAAGTGATAAAGATTTCCTCCCAAGTTTTCTTCTGAAAGTGTTGTACTATTATGTTTTATGTATAGATTAATTATAAACTTTGAGTTAATTTTTGTATAAGGTGTGAGGTTTTCGTTGTTTCTTTTTCCTGCATATGGATATTCCATTGTTCCAACAGAGTTTGCTGCAAACATTATTCTTACTCTATCAAATATATATATATATATATTTGTTTTTAGGTTTTTTTTTTTTTTTTTTAGGGTACGCGGGCCTCTCACTGTTGTGGCCTCTCCCGTTGCGGAGCACAGGCTCTGAATGCGCAGGCTCAGCAGCCATGGCTCATGGGCCCAGCCGCTCCGCGGCATGTGGGATCTTCCCGGACCGGGGCACGAACCCACATCCCCTGCATCGGCAGGCGGACTCACAACCACTGCGCCACCAGGGA
>NW_020173938.1:895954-903982 GCF_003031525.2 Neophocaena asiaeorientalis asiaeorientalis | reverse complement strand
CATGTGGGATCTTCCCAGATCAGGGATCAAACCCATGTCCCCTGCAATGGCAGGCGGATTCTTAACCACTGCGCCACCAGGGAAATCCCTGTAATGTCCCTCTTTATCCCTGATAATTTTCCATGTTCTGAGTCTGCTTTGTCTGAGATCCACATAGATACTCCAGCTTTCTTTTGATTAGTGTTAGCATGGTAAATCTTTCTCTATCCCTTTACTTTTTTTTTTAAATAAATTTATTTTTTTAAATTTATTTTTGGCTGTGCTGGGTCTTTGTTGCTGCTCACGGGCTTTCTATAGTTGCGGAGAGCGGGGGCCACTCTTTGTGGCGGTGCACAGTCTTCTCACTGTGGTGGCTTCTCTTGTGGAGCATGGGCTCTAGGTGCTTGGGTTTCAGTAGTTGTGGCACACGGGCTCAGTAGTTGTGGTGCATGGGCTTAGTTGCACCGCAGCATGTGGGATCTTTCCGGACCAGGGATCGAACCCATGTCCCCTGCATTGGCAGGTGGATTCTTAACCACTTTGCTACCAGGGAAGTCCCTATCCCTTTACTTTCAATCTATGTGTGTCTTTATATTTAAAATGGGTTTCTTGTAGACTGCATATGGTTGGGTCTTGTTTTTTTATCCACTCTAACAGGCTCTGTCTTCTTTTTAAATTTTATTTATTTATTTATTTATTTTTGGCTGCGTTGGGTCTTCGTTGCTGCATGCAGGCTTTCTCTAGTTGTGGCGAACAGGGGCTACTCTTTGTTGCAGTGTGCGGGGTTCTCATTGTGGTGGCTTCTCTTGTTGCGGAGCATGGGCTCCAGGAACACAGGCTTCAGTAGTTGTGGCGTGCGGGCTCAGTAGTTGTGACTCGCAGGCTCTAGAGCGCAGGCTCAGTAGTTGTGGCACACGGGCTTACTTGCTCCACAGCATGTGGGATCTTCCCAGACCAAGGCTCCAGCCCGTGTCTCCTGCATTGGCAGGCAGATTCTTAACCACTGCGCCACCAGGGAAGCCCCCAGGCTCTGTCTTTTGATTGGTGTTTTCAGACCATTCACACTGAAAGTGATTATTGATATAGTTGGATTAATATCTACTATATTTGTAACTGTTTTCCATTCATTGCACTATTCTTTGTTTCCTTTTTAAAATATATTCCCCTTTTTTCCTGTCTTCTCTGGCTTTAATTGAGCATTTTATATGATTTCATTTTCTCTCTTCTCTTAGCATATCAATTCTTCTTTTGAAAAAGAATTTTAATGGTTGCCCTGGAGTTTGTAATATACATCTGCAACTAATCTATGTCCGCTTTTTTTTTATAATTATTTACTTATTTATTTGGCTGCGTTGGGTCTTAGTTGGGGCACGCAGGATTGTCATTGCCGCATGCGAGCTCTTCTTTGTGGCACGTGGTTGCGGCATGCAGGATCTTTAGTTGCAGCCTGTGGGATCTTTAGTTATGACATTTGAATTCTTAGTTGCAGCATGTGGGATCTAGTTCCCTGACCAGAGATCGAACCCGGGCCCCCTGCATTGGGAGCACAGAGTCTTAGCCACTGGACTACCAGGGAAGTCCCTATGTACCCTTTCAAATAACTCTGTACCACTTTACAGATAGTGCAGGTACCTCATAACAGAGTATTCCCGAGTCCTCCTTCCCGTTCCTCATAACATTGCAGTCATTCATTCCACGTATCCATAAGCTATGATTACCCAGCACATTGTTGCTATTTTTATTTTGAACAGTTTTCTATTAAGTCAATAAGAAAAATGAGCGAATTCCCTGGCAGCCTGGCGGTTAGGACTCCGTGCTTTCACTGCCGAGGGTGCAGGTTCAATCCCTGGTTGGGGAGCTAAGATCCCGCAAGCCATGCAGTGTGGCCAAAAAAAGAAAAAGAAAAAGAAAAGTGAAACACTTTATTTCACCTTCATTTATTCTTTCTCTTATGCTTTCCCTTTTTAAATGTTGATCTGAGTTTCTGACCTATATATATTTTCCTTTTCTTGGAAGAACTTTTAACGGTTTTTGCAAGGCAGGTCTCCTGGCAATGCATTCCTTCAGTTTTTGTTTGTCTGAGAAAGTCTTTATTTCTTCTTCACTTTTGAAGGATAATTTCTCTGGATATACAACTATAGGTTGGTGGTTTATTCATTCAATGCTTCAGATGTGTTACTCCATTCTCTTGCTCATGACTTCTGAGAAGT
Source organism: Neophocaena asiaeorientalis asiaeorientalis (assembly GCF_003031525.2). NCBI lineage: Eukaryota > Metazoa > Chordata > Mammalia > Artiodactyla > Phocoenidae > Neophocaena > Neophocaena asiaeorientalis. Next base: position 901,793 of record NW_020173938.1, on the reverse strand, counting down.
CTGATGTAATTCTTTACTCCTCTACAGGTGAGATTTTTTTTCCCCTCTGGCTTCTTTGAGGATTTGTCTTTGGTTTTCTGCAGTTTCAATATGATATGCCTAGGTGTAGTTTTTTGGATATTTATCCTTGTTGGTGTTCTCCAAACTTCCAGGATGTGTACTTTGGGATCTATCATTAATTTTGGAAAATTCTCAGCCATTATTACTTCAAATGTGTCTTCTGCTCATTTCTGTGTTTCTTCTCCTTCTCATTGTTTAAAAAAAAATATTTTTTTTTTTTTATAAATTTATTTGTTTATTTATTTATTTATTTTTGGCTGCATTGGGTCTTTGTTGCTGCACATGGGCTTCCTCTAGTTGCGGTGAGCGGGGGCTACTCTTCTGTTGTGGTGTGCAGGCTTCTCATTGCAGTGGCTTCTCTTGTTGTGGAGCACGGGCTCTAGGCATGCGGGCTTCAGTAATTGTGGCATGTGGGCTCAGTAGTTGTGGCTCACGGGCTCTAGAGCGCAGGCTCAGTAGTTGTGGCGCACAGGCTTAGTTGCTCCATGGCATGTGGGTTCTTCCCAGACCAGGGCTTGAACCCGTGTCCCCTGCTTTGGCAGGCAGATTCTTAACCATTGCGCCTCCAGGGAAGCCCCTATTTTTATTCTTATTTTTTATTCCTTGGCTGTGCTGCACAGCATGTAGGATCTTACTTCCCCGACCAGGGATTGAACCCATGCCCCCTGCAGTGGAAGTGTGGAGTCTTAACCACTGGACCGCCAGGGAAGTCCCTTCTCATATTTTAATTATGCATATGTTACACCTTTTGTAATTGTCTCACAGTTCTTGCATATTCTGTTCCTTTTTTTCCCCCCTCCATTATTTTTTATCTTTGTTTTTCAGTTTGAGAAGTTTCTAGTGACGTAAATTAAAGCTCAGTGATTTTTCCTCAGCCATGTCCAGTCTGCTGATGAGCCTATCAAAGGCATTCTTCATTTCTGTTACTGTCTTTTTGATTTCTAGCATTTCCTTTTGATTCTTACTTAGAATTTCCATCTCTCTGCTTATATTATCCATCTGTTTTTGTAGGTTGTCCACTTTTTTTCCATTACAGGTCCTAGCATAGTAATCATAGTTAAACTCCCAGTCTGATAATTGCAAAATCTTTGCCATATCTGAGTCAGGTTCTCATGCCTGCTTTATCTCCTCAAATTCTGCTTTTTCTTGCCTTTAGCTCACCTTGTAACTATTTGTTGAAGACTGGACTTGACATATCGGATAATAGGAACTGAAATAAGTAGATGTGTAGTGTGAGGTTTTATGTTTTTCTGGCTAGGAATCCTAACTCCTACTGTGTTTGACGTTTGCTGAATTGGTAGAGGCTTCAGATTCTTCAAGTGTCCTTTGTTGTCTCCCTACTGTCTATAGGTTTCCCCAGAAACTCTATCTGAAATGGAATCTGTGTCTTGCAGCTCTCTTGGTGTAATGAACTGCTTTTCTACTGGAGCCCTGTGCATGTGGTGGTGAGTTGCTAGGCGAGGAAAGCATTCTGTAATCCTGTGAGTCAGACTGTTTTTGTGGGCCTGAGGTCCTGGACTGTGCCCTTCAGAAGTTTCTTAGTTTTTCCTTTTTTTTCTTTTTTTTTTTTTTGTGTTGTTGTTTTTCCTCCCTGTTGTAAGACAGGGAGGCTAGAAGACGCTCCAGTTATCAAGTTGCCCTTCCCCACAGGTCTGATAAGACTCTGATAAAATAGTTTTCTTTTGAGGCAAGGCATTTGCTATGGGTGGTTTTTCAAAATGGTTACTTTTTTCTGGGTGCATTTCAAAACTGTAAGTTTTCCTCTCCTCCCTGTCCAAATCATGAGAGATTTTTTTTTTCTCCAGTCTTTACCATGAAGACCTGGTGGGGATCCTGGAAGTAAAACTCATGAATGTGTGTCATCTCTTCTCCCTTCCCCCAGCCCAGGAGTTTTAAACTCCTTCTCTCCATCTCCAGCCTCCAGTTGTCACCTACTGTTTATGTGTTTATGTGTTGCTGGCTCCAGAGAGTTTTGCCCCAGGAAAGCGGTGGAACTGAAAAAGAAGTTTTTTCTGTCCGTTTTTGCTTCATGTATTTTGTTGGTCTATTTTTGGGTTTATCTACATTTAGGACTATTATGTCTTCTTGGTGAGTGGACATTTTGAAGTCATTTAATGCCCCTCTATATCTCTGGTAATTTCCTTACTCCAAAGTCTACTTCTGGTGTTAATATAGCCACTTCATGTAAAGAAATGTTATTTGTATGGCTTATTTTACCCATCCTTCTACTAAAAAATGAAGTAGATTTCTTGTTGGGAACATGTATTTGGGTCTCATAGTCCCTCTCTTTTAGTCACTGTGTTTAGACCATTTACATTTAATGTAACCATTAATATGTTTGGATATAGGTCTATCGTTTTATTATTTGTTTTCTGTTTGTCCCCGGTGTGTGTGTATGTATGCTTTTTGAGGTACAGTTGACATATAACTGTCCTCTATATTTTTATTTCTCTCTTTTCCTTTCCTGGATTACTTGAATGTTTCTTAGTATTCCTTCTTTTTTTATTATTTCATTTTTTTCTTTCAGTTTTATTGAGATATATTTGACATACAAAACTGTGTAAGTTTAAGATGTACAGAATGATTTGACTTACATACATCATGAAATAGTTACCAAAATAAGTTTAGTGAACACCTATCATTTCATATAGATACAAAATAAAAGAAAATGAAAAAATAATATTTTTTCCTTGTGATAAGAACTGTTAGGATTTACTCTCTTAACAATTTTCATATATAACATACAGCAGTGGGGCTTCCCTGGTGGTGCAGTGGTTAAGAATCCACCTGCCAATGCAGGGGACACAGGTTCGAGCCCTGGTTTGGGAAGATCCCACATGCCTCAGAGCAACTAAGCCCGTGTGCCACAACTACTGAGCCTGCGCTCTAGAGCCCGCGAGCCACGACTACTGAAGCCCACATGCTGCAACTACTGAAGCCCGTGCACCTAGAACCTGTACTCCACAAGAGAAGCTCCTGCACCGCATCAGGGTAGCCCCCGCTTGCCACAACTAGAGAAAGCCCGTGCGCAGCAAATGACCCAACACAGCCAAAAATAAATAAAATTTAAAAATATTAAAAAAAAAACATACAGCAGTGTTTAATTGTGTTTATCATGTTGTACATTACATCCCTAGTATTTATTTATCTTATAACTGGAAGTTTGTACCTTTTGACCACCTTCATCCAATTCCCCCTCCCCACACACCTCCAATAACCACAAATCTGATATCTTTTTCTATGTGCTTGTTTGTTTGTTTTTGAAGAATTATTGACCTACAACACTATGTTAGTTCCTGGTGTACAACATAGTGATTTGATATTTCTGTACATTTCAAAATGATCACCATAAGTCTAGTTACCATCTGTCACCATAAAAGATATTTCATTATTATTGACTATATTCCCCTACATTATTATTGACTATATTCTTAGTGTCCCATTTTAATCACTCTTGAAGTTTTTTTGTTTTTTTGTTTTTTTTTTTTTTACTCTTGAAGTTTTTAACCATGTATCTTTGTATAGTGGTTGCTCTAGAGATTACAGGACTCATATTTAGCTTGTCTCTGCCTACTTGAAAATAAGATTGTGCCACTTCAAGGGGAACATAGAAACCACACCACCACTTTGTGTTACATCTTCATGCATCATAAACTGCTTCAGTGTTAGAAGTTTCGCTTTTTGCTGTCATCCATCCATCCATCACATGTACATACAAAAAAGGCTCATATTTACATAGTTATTTGCCATTTCTATTGCTCCTCCATTATTCCTGAAATTTCAGTTTTCCCTCTGGTATTATTTCCTTCCCATCTGAAGAATTTTCTTTAACGTTTCTTTCAGAGCAGGTCTGCTAGAGAGCTCTCCTCTCCCCTTAGTGCGGATGGTGCAGAAGGTAAGGATTCAGCTTAGTGCTGGTGATCGGTGAGTCTCCAGGGTGCTCAACCACTGCTAAATTGTCTTGTGTAAACATCATGGTTAGTGTACTGGAACTGCCTGGTGTCGGCCGCACAACCTAAGCGCCACGCAGCAGACAGCTGCTCTGTCCTGCACCAGCCAGGCAGAGGTAGCAGAGCCTGGATGAGTGCCGTCTGATATCCCCCTTTGCTCCTCCTGACTCAGTGAGCCCCTGTCTTCTTGGAATTGGTGCCCCCCTTCTCCCAAGACAGAGCAAAGCCCAGCCATCAGCCATATGCTTCCATGGTCGCCTGGTGACATGGGAGCACTGCCTGCCAGCTTTTCCAAAACCATCAGATATTCCTCTTTGAGAGTATGTAATTAAACAGGTTTTTTTATACCCTCATTAAAGGAATTTCAGGTTTCAGAAGAAGGCAGGGGAGTACTCAGGGGTTCAGGGACCTCCTGAAATCATTTGAGGCCAACCTGGCTGGTTGTGAAGCATATGTATGCAGACCAGGGGAGGGAACCTTCAGGTGTGCAGAAAGGCCACCTTACAGGGAGGCCTTCCCAGTCCACCCATTTAAAACTGAGCCAACTTCCCCACCCGCTCCTGCTTTGTTTCTCTTGTACCACTTAGCACCATCTAAGATAGATTTGCTTATTTGCCGGGTCGAGAGTGTTTGTCTTTTTCGTTAGTTGCAGTGTCCCAAGTGCCTAGAATGGCCCACGCTCAGTAAATATTTCTTCTTTTTCTTTTTCTTTTCTGGCCTCGCCGTGCAGCTTGTGGGACCCTGGTTCCCTGATCAGGGGTTGAACCCGGGCCCTGAGCAGTGAAAGCACGGAGTCCTAAGCCCTGGACTGCCAGGGAATTCCCTCAGTAAATATTTCTTGAATGACAGAATACAGTTTTGCAACTTGCTTTTCTTTCTTCCTTTTTAAAAATAAGCTGTCCCTGGCATCCTCCCATGGTGTACATAGCCCCAACGGGTACCTCCTCTTTAATGTCCTCCCTGCTGTCCTAGCCCGGTCCCACAGATGCAGAGCAACTTGTATTACCTGCAAGTGGTTTGAGGGAGAGGACATGCCCTGGGGCCCTTGATCCTTAGGATGGAGGAGTGTGAGCCCCCACTGTGGCCTCGTCCGTGTGATGGAGGCTCTCTGGTGTGCAGATGCTCCGGACACGGGGCTGCCTTTTCAGGCCATATGCAGGTCGTTACATGATAATCACTTATGTTGAAGGCAGTTGTACGGGTCTCTTGAGGCAGAACCTGGCGGGTAACCACTGAAAAGCAACAGTGTTATGGAACCTAAGACTCTGGAGAACATCACAAGGCGTTGGCGGTGAAACAACCTCCTGGGAAAAGCAGGAGACTCCAGCTTGTGCCTCGACTCTGCTGCTTGCTGTTAGGAAATGAACAAATGCCTTCCAGGGGTTCGCTGCCGTGTGATGAAATGGGGATACAGGCCAGGTCCATTTTTTGCTGCGTGGTGTTGGCAGCACTCAAAAACCACCCGCCTGGATACCCCCTACCTCTGACTGACCGCTGTGATTGGCCCTCAGCACATTTCTGAAGGGAAGCAGGGCTTCTTATCAAAACCACCTGGGTTCTGGGGAGTAGAGAATTTATAAGTCTAAGAGGAGGGCTTCCCTGGTGGCGCAGTGGTTGAGAGTCTGCCTGCCGATGCAGGGGACACGGGTTCGTGCCCCGGTCCGGGAAGATCCCACATGCTGCGGAGCGGCTAGACCCGTGAGCCATGGCCGCTGAGCCTGTGCGTCTGGAGCCTGTGCTCCACAACGGGAGAGGCCACAACAGTGAGAGGCCTGCGTACCGCAAAAAAAAAAAAAAAAAAAGTCTAAGAGGAAAAATAAGGGGACTGT
>NW_020173938.1:888777-895931 GCF_003031525.2 Neophocaena asiaeorientalis asiaeorientalis | reverse complement strand
TGGCCGCTGAGCCTGCACGTCCGGAGCCTGTGCTCCACTACGGGAGAGGCCACAACAGTGGAGGGCCTGCGTACCGAAAAAGAAAAAAAAAAAAAAAGTCTAAGAGGAAAGAATAAGGGGACTGTGCCTTGGGGGAAATGGAATGGTTTTGAATGAATCTTCGTGTTTGGAAAAGGATGTTAAGAAGGAAGAAGGCATCAGTGCAAATTACCTTGGTCAGCTTCTTTACGAAGACTTAAAGAAAGATTTCAGACCGCTGAAAGATCCTTATACTTTCTGAGGAGACAAAAAATTATGAAATGAATGCTTAACCACTGCTCACTATACTCAGCATATTTATTTTATGTATGTATGTATGTAGTTTTGGCTACATTGGGTCTTTGTTGCGGTGTGTGGGCCTCTCATTGTGGTGGCTTCTCTTGTTGCAGAGCACAGGCTCTAGGCGCGAGGGCTTCAGTAGTTGTGGGACATGGGCTCAGTAGTTGTGGCGCACAGGCTTAGGTGCTCCGTGGCATGTGGGATCTTCCCAGACCAGGGCTCGAACCCGTGTCCCCTGCATTGGCAGGCGGATTCTTAACCACTGCACCACCAGGGAGGTCCCAGCATATTTATTTTTAGGCAAGGTAGTCGATGGTGTTGTGTAGATCATCTGTATCATTACTGATTTTTTTGGCGGGGGGAGGGGTGGGGAATCTAGTTCTATCACCTGCTGGGAAACTGGAGTTAAAATTTCCAACTATAATTGTGGAATTGTCTGTTTCTATCTTTGGTTCTTTCAGTTTTTGCTTTGTTTATTTTGAGACTCTATTGTTAAGCATGTGGATATATATGACGTGCCTTCCTGCTGAATTATCACTATGAAAAGTCTATCTTTGATAATACCCTGTCTCTAGAAGTCTATTAATATGGCCTCTTCAGCATTCTGATGTTTAAAGTATGCATGGTATGGGTTCTAACCAGTTACTTTTTAAAAATTGCAGCTTTACTCTAAAAAAATGTCAGGCTTTAATGAGATATAATTCACATACCATCAATTCACCCATTTAATATGTATAATTCAGTGGTTTTTAGCAGGGTTGTGCAACCATGACCACAACAAATTCTAGAACAGTTTCATCATTTCTAAAGAATTCCACATTAGCAGTCACTCCCCACTTCTTTCTGACACCCCGCCCCCACTAGCCCAGGGCAACCACTAATTTATTTTCTATCTCTATAGATTTGCCTATCTGAACATTTCATATGCATGAAGTCATACTATATGTGGTCTTTTATGACTGGCTTCTTTCATTAAGCATAATGTTCTCAAGGGTCATAAATGTTGTAGCATAATCAGTATTTTATCCAACCATTTTTTCTGTTTTCTTAAAAAAAATTTTAATAGACATTATTTTTTTAGAGCACTCTTAGGTTCACAGCAAAATTGAATGGACAGTACAGAGAGTTCCCATATACTTCTCCCACCGCATAGCCTCCTCCACCATCAACATCCCTCACCGAACCTACATTGCTTGACGTCATTATCACCCAGAGTCCATAGTTTACATTATGGTTCACTCTCTGTGTTTTACACCCTGTGGGTTTTTTAAGCGCATAGTAACGTTTCCACCTTTACAGTGTCATACTGAGAAGTTTCATTGCCCTAAATTCCCTGTGCTCTGTCTGTTCAGCCATGCTCCATCATCACCCCTGGCAACCACTGATCTTTTTACTGTCTCCACAGTTTTACTTTCTCCAGAATGTCATATACCTGGAATTATATAGCATGTGGCCTTTTTATTTTATTATTTATTTATTTTTAAAATAAATTTATTTTATTTATTTATTTTTGGCTGCATTGGGTCTTTGTTGCTACTCGCAGGCTTTCTCAAGTTGTGGCGAGTGGGGGCCACTCTTTGTTGCGGTGCACGGGCTTCTCATTGCAGTGGCTTCTCTTGTTGCAGAGCATGGGCTCTAGGCACGTGGGCTTGAGTAGTTGTAGCACGCGGGCTTAGTAGTTGTGGCTCGCAGGCTCTAGAGCGCAGGCTCAGTAGTTGTGGCGCATGGGCTTAGTTGCTCCATGACATGTGGGATCTTCCTGGACCAAGGCTTGAACCCGTGTGCCCTGCATTGGCAGGCGGATTCTTAACCACTGAGCCACCAGGGAAGCCCCAGCACGCGGCCGTTTTAGATTATCTTCTTTCACTTAGTAGTGTGCATCTAAGGTTCCTCCATGCCTTTTCATGGTTTGATAGTTCATTTTTTAAAAGTGGTGAATAGGGACTTCCCCAGTTAAAGACTCAACACAGCCAAAAATTAATTAATTAATTAAAAGTGGCGAATGATATTCCATTGTATGGATGTACCACAGTTTATCTATTTACCTATTGAAGGACATTTTGGTTATTAACAAGTATTGGCAATTATGAATAAAGCTGCTGTAAACATTTGTGTGCAGGTTTTTTTGTGGACTTAACTTTTCATAATTTATCTGGAGTTAATATTCTACCACTTTCACATGTAATATAGAAATCCTGCAAATGTATACATCCATCTCACCCATTTTATGATAGTTTAGATTTTATGTGTATTACATCTGCATATGTTATAAATTTGACAAGACAACGTTATGATTATTTTACTTTAGTTGTTTGTATTTTTTCCAAGTTTAAGACATTTTTCTCTTATTTTACTCCAATATTTACTTTTCTGGATGCTGTTTATTCCTTTCCAAAAATATGTTTCCATCTGGTATAATTTCTCTTCAGCTAAAGAGCTTCCTTTACCATTTATTTTAGAACAGGCCTGCTGGCATTTGTCTTAGTTGCTTTTTTTAAATCACAAAATTATTTTATCTTCACTCTTGATGGATATTTTTTTCTGTATGAAATTATAGTTGGACAGAGTGTTCCTTTTGTTTTGTTTTTAAGCATGTTAAAGATGAAGTTGCACCGTCTTCTGGAGCCCATTGTTTCTGATGAGAAGTCAGCAGTCATTTTGAATTGTTGTGTCCTTATACGTGATGTGTTGTTTTTCTTTGGCTGTTTTCAAGGATTTTCTCCTTATACTGGTTTTTATCAGTTTGACTCTGATGTGCCTGGGTATGGCTTTATTAACATTCATCCTAAATGGAGTTTACTGAGTTTCCTGAATCTGTAAATTTTTGTTTTTCACCTAATTTAGGATAATCTATGCCATTTGTCCTTCAGTCTGTTTTTCTGCCTAATTCTCTCTCTTCTCCTTCTAGGATGTATGCTAGACCTTTGACAATTGTCTCTTTAATCCTTGAGGCTAATCTTTTAAAAATTCCCTTTTCTCTTTTCTTAAGATTAGATGATTTCTATTCATCTGTCTTTAAGTTTGCTGACTTTTTCCTCTGTCATATCCATTCTGCTGTTAAGTCCTTCATTGGAATTTTAAGATTTCAGGTATTGTGTTTTTTAGTTCTCAGATTTCCATTTAGCTCTGTTTTATAGTTTCTGTTTCTCTGGTGAGGTTTTCGCTATGTGCATTCATTAAGAGAATCTTTTCTTTCACATCCTTGAGTATAATTATGCTGGCAGAGGATTTTAAAGCAGCTAATTCCAACATCTCATTCATCTTGAGGTTAATCTCTGGTTGTGGTTTCTCTTGAGAATGACTTACTCTTTCCTGGTTCTTCATTTTTGTGAATAATTTTGGATTGTATCCTGGACATTGTGAAGTTGTGTTGTGGAGAATGAAGGTTCTGTTATATTTCTCTGAAGAGTGTTCATTTGTGTTTGTTTTAGTAGGCAGTGAGATTGGACTCAGACTGAAAACTCTGCCTCTTGAAGCAGGTCAGATTTCATTTCAGTTCTTTTATTCTTGTCTGAGCGGCTTGGAGGCTGCTCCACACATGCATAGTCCATGGGTTTTTCTGGAGAGTTAGGTAACATTTGCAGAATTCAGAGCTTTCTCTCTTTGGTGTTCTCCTTTTCTGGATTCCTCACTCATTTTTCAGTTGCTGTGGTTGCCTCAAACTCTGTAAGCTATCAAAACTGTTTTTCTCTCAAAGTTATAGCTACTTCACATGGTGTGGGCTGGAGCTTCCCTCAGCCTAGAAGCTGTGAAAGTGGGAAATGGACACAGTGTCTATCACTCCTTTCCTGAATCTCCCTGCTCTTTGTTGCTCTAGCAAATTAAATAAACCCAAGGAAAGTGTCATTAAAACCTCCATTCTATAGCCTCTCAGTCAGAAGCACAGATGATGACCTGGATTTGCATTTGGTGCTTGAAGAAGGTCGGGGTGGGGGGCAGTCTTGTAGGACTGAGCCCTTAACCTGTGGGGTCTGATGCTGTCTCTGGGTGGATACTGTCAAAATTGAGTAGAGGGACTTTGTTGGTGGCGCAGTGGTTAAGAATCCACCTGCCATTGCAGGGGACATGGGTTTGAGCCCTGGTCCAGGAAGATCCCACATGCCGCAGAGCAACTAAGCCCGTGCACCACAACAACTGAGCCTGCGCTCTAGAGCCCAGGAGCCACAACTACTGAGCCCGCGTGCCACAACTACTGAAGCCTGCACGCCTAGAGCCTGTGCTCCACAAGAGAAGCCACCGCAGTGAGAAGCCCATGCACCACAACAAAGAGTAATCCCCGCTCGCCACAACTAGAGAAAGCCAGCACGCAGCAACGAAGACCCAATGCAGCCAAAAATAAAATTAATTAATTAAAAAAATTTTGAGTAGAATTATAGGACACCCAGCTGGTATCAGAGAATTGCTTGGTGGTGTGGGAAAACACACACACACACACACACACACACACGTTGGAACTGGGCGTTAGAATCATTTTATTACTTTTGTGGATGATGACTAATGGGGCCTTCTGTCAGTATCTTCTTCTTATTCTGGATGGTAGTTACATGAGTGTGTTCTCTTTGTAAGTATTCCTTGAGCCATACTTTTATGATTTGTGTACTTTTATCTTTGAATATTTATTCTTTTTTTTTTTTTTTGGCCACACTACATGGCAGGTGGGATCTTTCCCAACCAGGGATCGAACCTGTGCCCCCTGCAGTGGAAGCGTTCAGTCTTAACCACTGGACCACCAGGGAAGTCCTGAATATTTATACTTCAGTATAAATTTTACTTAGAAAAAGTGTGTTAGTGTTCTGTTTATCTACCTGGAAAGTTATTCATGATATATTGTTAATTGAAAATAAAACGTTGCAGTAATATATATTATATTGTCCTGTCTTGTAATTTTAAAAATACTAAAAAAAAAAAAACAAAGTATAAATAAAAATACTTGTAACACTGTGTTGATGAGGGAATGAGGACACAAACTGCTGGTGTGTCCCATTTAAATTCGATGCAGAGCATTTGGCCATATCTATCAAAATCATAAGTGTGCAGATCCTTTGTCCCAGTATTTCCATCATTTGTAGTAATACATCTTTCAGATGTGCTAATGCATGTGCTCAATGACCTATATATAAGATTATTTACTGTAGTATTGTTTATAACAGCAAAATGTTAGAAATAATCTATGCTTTGCTCTTGGATTGGAAGAATTAATAATGTTAAAGTGACCATACTACCCAAAGCAATCTACAGATTTAATGTAGTCCCTATCAAACTACCCATGACATTTTTCACAGAAGTAGAACAAGTAATCCTAAAATTTATATGGAATCACAAAAGACTTAGAATTGCCGAAGCAATCCTGAGGAAAAACAACAAAGCTGGAGGCATAACCATTCCAGACTTCAGACAATACTACAAAGCTACAGTAATCAAAACAACTTGGTATTGGCACAAAAACAGACATATAGATCAATAGAACAGAATAGAGAACCGAGAAATAAACTCACACAGCTACAGTCAATTAACCTTTGACAAAGGAGGCAATAATATACAATGGAGAAAAGACAGTCTCTTCAGCAAGTGGTGTTGGGAAAGTTTGACAGCTGCATGTAAATTAATGAAGTTAGAACACTCCTTCATACCATACACAAAAATAATCTCAAAATGACTTAAAGACTTAAATATAAGACATGACACCATGGAAGAGAACATGGGTAAAATATTCTCTGACATAAATTGTACCAATATTTTCTTAGGTCAGTCTCCCAAGGCAATAGAAGTAAAAGTAAAAATTAACTAATGGGACCTAATCAAACTTATAAGCTTTTGCACAGCAAAGGAAACCATAAACAAAGCAAAAAGACAACCTATGGACTGGGAGAAAATATTTGCAAATACTGCAAATGACAAGGACTTAATTTCCAAAATAGACAAATAGCTCATACAACTCAATAATAAAAAAACAAGCAAAAAAAAGAAATGGGCAGAAAACCTAAATAGACATTTCTCCAAAGAAGACATACAGATGACCAATAGGCACATGAAAGGATGCTCAACATTGCTAATTATCAGACAAATGCAAATCAAAACTACAATGAGGTATCACCTCACACTGGTCAGAATGGCCATCATTAAAAAGTCTACATATAACAAATGCTGGAAAGGGTGTGGAGAAAAGGGAACCCTCCTACACTATTGGTCAGGATGTAAATTGGTGCAGCCACTATGGAAAACAGTATGGAGGTTCCTTAAAAAACTAAAACTAGAGTTGCCATATGATTCAGAAATCCCACTCCTGGGTATATATCTGGAGAAAACTCTATTTTGAAAAGATACATGCACCCCAATGTTCATAGCAACGCTAGCAGCACTATTTACAACTGCCAAAACATGGAAGCAACCTAAATGTCCATCGACAGATGAATGAATAAAGAAGACATGGTATATATATACAGTGGAATACTGTTCAGCCATAAAAAATGAAATAATGCCATTTGCAGCAAAATGGATGGACCTAGAGATCATCATACTAAGTGAAGTTAACTCAGAGAAAGACAAATATTATATGATATTACTTATATATGGAATCTAAAACATGATACAAATGAGCTTATTTACAAAACAGAAAGACTCACAGACATAGAAAACAACCTTATGGTTACCAAAGGGGAAAGATGGGGGGAGGGATAAATTAGGAGTTTGGGATTAGCAGATACAAATTACTATATATGAAATAGATAAACAACAAGGACCTACTGTATAGCACAGGGAACTATATTCAATATCCTGTAATAAACCATAATAGAAAAGAACATGAAAAATAAATATATGTATTATATATATATATA
>NW_020173938.1:880471-888626 GCF_003031525.2 Neophocaena asiaeorientalis asiaeorientalis | reverse complement strand
TCTGACCAATGTATGCTCCTCGATAGGAAATTGGTTAAGTAAATGTGGTACATGTAGCAAAGAATGAGGAAGCTCTTTCTATAACTGAATGATATTTACATTTACATCTTAATGTATTTGTGCATACACATATGGAATAAATCCAAGATAGGTTATTCAGTAAAGAGAATTTCAGGTAAAACTTCTGTTTCTAGGTTATTTAACTAACCAAGCCATCCCTCCTTTTGACTGGGGAAAGTAGTAGAAGTATTCCATTTACCTGCAGTGGCTTGTAGTATAATACAACTTCTGTGGTTCAAAGAATTTGAAATCTTGAATGTAGTTTAAGATTTGTCTCAGAAGACCCAACACAGCCAAAAGTAAATAAATAAATTTATTAAAAAAGGATTTGTCTCAGATTGTTATTGCCCACAGAAAACTATTGGCAGAAGCAAATTGAACATTTTCTCCAGAGGAAGATTTAATTATCCCATGCATCAAAAAATAATACCTCAAGTAATTTTCATGTACAATGTTCACAGATAGTCAATTATAACCAGACACACAAAGAAACAAACAAGATACTATGAACCAGGACCAGCAGGAACAAAAGACAACAGAAACAGAGCCACAAAGACATGAGATATTAGAATGATCAGACAGAGACTTTAAAACAAATATCCTAATCATAACAAAAGAAATAAAAGCCAAGCTTGGAAATTTCAGCATGGAATTATTCAGTAAAAAATAATAAAAAGTAACACAGCAACTTAGAAAAGAACATAATTGAAATCCTACAACTTAAAGGTACAGTGACTAAAATTAAGCCATCGATATGGACATGCTTCACAGTAGATTAGATGGAGCTGGAGAAAGAATTAGTAAACTGGAAGGTGGGTAAGTAAAAATTATACAGAATGCAGCATGTAGAACTAAAGAAGTGATGGGAATAAGTGACAGAGTGGCTTGTTGGAAAAGTTCTAACACATTGTGATTTGAGTCTTAGCAGGAAACAGACAACAGTGCAGAGGCAATAATTGAAGAAATAATATATGAGAATTTTCCAGAACCCACAGAGTCAAGAAATTAGTGAATCCCAGGCAGGATAAATTAAAAAGTACATCATAGTGTAAATGTATTAATAGAAATGAGAGAAAACAAACTAAAATAGAGATTATTAAAAGCAGCCAGAGAAGAAAGATTACTTTAGGGGCAACAGATAGCCCACAACTGCCTTTTCAACAGTAACAATGAACAGAAGATGGATGATTTTCAACATGATAAAGGAAATCTATGCCCAGTGGAAACATCCTTCAAGAATGAAGGTGAGGGGGCTTCCCTGGTGGTGCAGTGGTTGAGAGTCCGCCTGACAATGCAGGGGACACGGGTTTGTGCCCCGGTCCGGGAAGATCCCACATGCCACAGAGCGGCTGGGCCCGTGAGCCATGGCCGCTGAGCCTGTGCATCCGGAGCCTGTGCTCCTCAACGGGAGAGGCCACAACAGTGAGAGGCCCGTGTACCACAAAAAAAAAAAAAAAAAGAATGAAGGTGAGGGACTTCCCTGGTGGGACAGTGGTTAAGAATCCACCTGTCAATTCAGGGAACATGGGGTTGAGCCCTCGTCTGGGAAGATTCCACATGCCATGGAGCAACTAACCCTGTGTGCCACAACTACGGAGCCTGTGTGCCAGAACTACTGAAGCCCATGCACCTAGAGCCTGTGCTCCACAACAAGAGAAGCCACCACAATGAGAAGCCCACACACTGCAACATAGAGTAACCCCCACTCACCACAACTAGAGAAAGCCCGCACGCAGCAACAAAAACCCAACTCAGCCATAAATTAATTAATTAAGGAAAAAAGAATGAAGATGAAAGGAAGAAAGTTTAAACAGACAAAAACAGTTTGCCACCCACAGACCCAAAATGAAGTTCTAAGTGCTGTACTCTAGGCAAAAGAAAGATAGTTCAAGATGGAAAGTCAGAAATGCAATAAGAGGGACTTCTGTGGTGGCGCAGTGGTTAAGAATCCGCCTGCAAATGAAGGGGACATGGGTTTAAGCCCTGGTCTGGGAAGAACCCACATGCCGCGGAGCAACTCAGCCCATGCGCCACAACTACTGAGCCTGCGCTCTAGAGTCCGTGAACCACAACTACTAAGCCCGCATGCCACAACTACTGAAGCTCTCGCGCCTAGAGCCCGTGCTCCGCAGCAAGAGAAGCCACCTCAGTGAGAAGCCCGCGCACCCCAATGAAGAGGAGCCCCCACTCACTGCAACTAGAGAAAGCCTGCTCACAGCAATGAAGACCCAACGCAGCCAAAAATAAATAAATTAATTAATTAAAATAAAGGGAAGAAAATGAAAAAAAATGCAAGAAGAATGGGAAAACAAAAAAAAACTAGTGAGTATGTGGGTAAAGCAGTGAGCCTTGACTATAAGTAGGGTTGGGAACTACCTTAGAATATAATCATGTCGGGCTGGGTCATTTAGATTTCCTGCTGTAGTCAAGTGGAAACATTTGGGCAGACTGTTTTTAACCATCACTCGAAGACCCTGGAGAACTAGGAGGCAGTAAAACATGAACAGGTCAAGCCCTGGAGGGGGTGAAAGCCCAGGAAGGGGAGTCTGGCCTTTGGGGCTGCATTGTTGTGGGACCGTCATACACTCTGAAGGATGCGAGAAGGCTGAGCAGCACTTTTGACAGCCTCACAGGATCAGGTGGACAGAAACTGGTGTCCAGACCTCACCAAGGTAGACCACCTGGCAAACTGCTTGCATTTAGGTTAGAACCTGGAAGATCATTCCCAGGAGCAGGAGTGAACTGGAACAGATTGGCCTTCTCGGAAACCAAACTTCATTTTTATTCATCTCAACTTGTGATTTTTTTTTTAATTCTTTTCTTTTTTTTTTAACCCCCACATTTGTTTATGTATTTATTTTTTTGGCTGTCTTGGGTCTTCGTTTCTGTGTGAGAGCTTTCTCTAGTTGTGGCAAGCAGGGGCCACTCTTCATCACGGTTCGCGGGCCTCTCACTATCGCGGCCTCTCTTGTTGTGGAGCACAGGCTCCAGACGCGCGGGCTCAGTAGTTGTGGCTCACGGGCCTAGTTGCTCCGCGGCATGTGGGATCTTCCCAGACCAGGGCTCGAACCCGTGTCCCCTGCATTGGCAGGCGGATTCTCAACCACTGCGCCACCAGGGAAGCCCTCAACCTGTGATCTTGACTTAGGATGTTATCAGAGTGCTGAACTATTCCAAAGGGCATAATAGTTTATAAAAGAATTAATTAGAGAAATTAAAAATTGTAATAACTAAGATTAACTTAGTGGACATGTTTAGAATATGCACCAATGAAGAAAACGTCAGGATCTTACAGAAAACATCCAGAAGGAAGCATGTAGACAAAAGGAGCAAAAATGTGGATGAGAGAGGAGTGTTAAGGACACAGAGGATGGCATGAAAGGGTCTGACACCCCTGTCCTTGGAGTCCTGGAAGGAGAGGAGAGGGAATGGGGCAGAAGCAATATTTGAAGATATAATGGCTGAGGATTATCCAAAACTGGCAAAAGATCTCAAATCATGAATCAAATCCTATGAGCCTCAAAGGAATATACACCTGCAAATATAGTGAAACCTGTTGTTTCTCACCTTCAAAATGGAATAGGGTTGTTTTAGTATTTAAAGAGTTTCAAACAGTGTAACAGTAATGTGACCTGAAATGTTAATATCACATGACCTCCGTCCACAAGCTGTAAAACAAGGAAGGACGCCTCCTGCCCATGCCACCTAATGGATTATCGGCGTCCACACCCCCAGCCTGCCAACTGCTCCCCCAGCTGTCCCCTCCCCCACTGGCCTCCCTTCCATGCTGCTGCAGAGTTGATCAGAAGTTTGGTACTGCATATAAATTACAAACCTTAAATTCAGGTGTGTAGGGAGTGTCATCCTGTGTATGATGCACCATGGTTTCTTTTACAAGCCCACATTCACCTGTCGCAGTATGTCACTGGGATGCTCTTTCCTTCTCCATTGTCTTCCCCATGGGGAAAGGTGTGGGAAGGACAGTCCTTCTCGACCCAGGCTCACACAATCCGGGGTGCATGGTGTGTATTTTTCATTAAGGGAATGAGGTATTGTTCAGGCTTTCCTCGTGACCCGTGTTTCCCCACTAACCCAGCTGGAATTTCTTCAGGCCAGTTTGCACCGCCTTTGAACCAGAGGAACGTATCTTCACTGTGGAATGATGGTTCTTTTTCTCAAAGTTGTCTCTAACCATAAAGGAAATGAGAAAAAGCCTTTCCTGATGTTGCCCACAGGCCACCGGTTAGGGACGCAGTTGCTCAGAGGAGTCGGGACACCCAGGACCCATCAGCGCACGGCTCCATTTAAAGTGCCATTCCTCCAGCCTTTGCCTTAGATCACACTCTTCTTTTCCCAAAGTGCTTCAGTTAAGATTCTAGCATAAAGCAAGGATGAGAGATAACTTCTGGCAGCAGAGGGGTGGAGGGACTGCAGGTCCCTGAGGCCTGTGTCCTCACGTGCAGCCGTGGGGAGGTAAGTCAGTGTGCAGCTGCTCTGGTTCAGGGGGGCTCTCGTCAGAGGTGAAGTTGCTCACTTATTGGATCCCCGAGCTAATGGCACACCAGGGGGGCCCATCCAGAACCTGTCATCGAAGCTGTGAGAACTGACCAGAGAGCTTGTTGGAATTCCTCTGTGTCTCCTTCCTTTTCCCAGGACCTGCTCCGTCCCTCTGTTTCTCTCTCCTGGGCTTAGCCTGGCACCTGGATCTTTCCAGCCTCCCGAGGGGGCGTTTCTAGACCTGGCTGAGTTGACTCCACCCGAAGACCTTGGCCAGGCGTGGAGCCCACCCTGATTCCCACAGAAGATCGTTGGGAGGTGGTGTCTGTCTGCGTTGTGTCAGCCTGGCTTGGAACAAAACCTCTGGAATCCACTTCAGTGTTTGACTAATAGGGTAAAGGTGCAGTTGGCCTCACAAGCCCAGAGGATTACGTATTACAGTTCTTTTAATAGATCTTTTACTTGAGTGGAGGAGGGAGAAAATGAGAGAAGGCTTAAGGGAAATAGCTTTGTAATACATTCACTTTTCTGTGTCTGTTGGGCAGTCCCTTTTCCTTTGAGTAAATGTGATGTGATCCAAAGTGTCTGGAAAAGAGAGACAAGTGCCCTCCGTTACGTTATGTTGGATGTTTTATTTATATGTTCTTTTTCACTGTCCTGTCAGCTTTGAGTCCATTTCTGATCCATGTTATTTTCATCTTTGGCTGCATATTTGTGGATGGCCATGTGTACAGCGAGTTGGGCTAGAGCCTTGTAAATACTGTCTTTCGTGTTCTGAGACTGACCTGATCAAGTTTTTCCACGTAGACACATTTTATAAAACATTTCAGTGTGTTTAGGACATTGTGAAGTTTGTTGGAAAGAATGACAAATGTTGTCATTCTGAGTGTCTGAGTGTCATTCCAGAATGTCGATTCTGGAGCTCCAAAGTATCAGGGCGTTTCCCTATTGATGTTTAAGACGGGGTCTGTTTAACCACCATGCACTGTGCTCCAGTACCTCTGGTTACATAATTAGTGTTCTGCTAACGATGCATAATGAGTTTCTGCCAGTCTTTGCATGGATGTCAAAGAAAAATTCATGTCACCTTTTCCCCAGCCCAGAGCAGGAGAGGGAGAGAGAAAGTGAGACTCAGCAGATGTTGATCCAGAGTCCATGCAAAGGCCAGAGGGAGACAGGAGACAGTGTCTGGGAAAAACTTGGTTCTGGGGCTTCCGGGTATGGGAGGCGTGGACCCAAAGGCCTGGTGTCTCTGCGGCCTCACCCCTGGACACCTGCGGAGCTCAGTGGTCAGTGGAGCCCAAAGACATCATGCTGGACCAGAGAGAACTAGGATGTCAGAGCATGGAAGGTGCCTTGGGCCATGAGGTTTGGCCTCCTCATTTGGTATCTCAGGAAACCCAGGCCCTGTGAGCTGAAGCACCTTGACGGAGGCACACAGCTGCTTCCTGACCAGACCTACCAGCCGGGCCATCCCAGGAGCTGCAGCAAAATTCTTGAGGACCTTCTACTTCAGACTTGTAAGATTCTCTGTTCAATAAACCGTGGACGTCTCTGTCGCTGTATCTGGGGTCTTTCTTCGGTCTCGCAGCAGGGCAACTACAAGGCTTGCAGGCCTTTCAGGGGGGCAGCCCAACAGGTGGCTATAGTCCAGTGTGACTGGTGTTCTTACAAGAAAAAGAGATTAGGATCCAGGCAGACGCAGAGGGACGACCATGTGAGGACACAGCAGGAAGGAGAGATACTCCAGAAGAAACCGACTCTGCCAGCACCTTGGTCTTGGATTTCTAGCCTCCAGAACTGTGAGAAAATACATTTCTGTTGTTTTAAGTCACCCAGTGTATAGTACCTTGTTACGGCCCCCGGCAAACCAATCCACAATCTGATAAGTGGAAAGTCATATGTCATTGTGCTTCGTTTATATTTCTCTTCTGATGAGTAAGTACAGGTAAGCATCTCTTCACATGTTTACGAGCCGTTTGTGTTTCCTTGTATGCAATCTAGTTCCTTTGCTAGATCACTTAAGATGTTAATCTTTTTCATTATTGATTTTAGGGGCTCTTTATTAAGTAAATTAGCCTTTTGTTGTGATTTATATTAGAAGTTTTTTTCTTCGCCATTTATCTTCTGATGTTATTCTTTTGTTCATAGAAATTTTGACTTTTAAGTCAAACTTCCCACTCTTTTTTTTTTTTTCGGTATGCGGGCCTCTCACTGCCGTGGCCTCTTCCGCTGTGGAGCACAGGCTCCGGACGGGCAGGTCCAGCGGCCATGGATCACGGGCCCAGCCGCTCCGCGGCATGTGGGATCCTCCCTGACCGGGGCACGAACCCGTGTCCCCTGCATCGGCAGGCGGACTCCCAACCACTGCGCCACCAGGGAAGCCCAATTCCCACTCCTTTAAGGATGATGCAAAAGCTGCATTTCATTCTAGTTCTTTTATAGATTATTTTTTTGTTTGTTTAAATTTCTTATTCTTCTGGAATTTACTTTGCTGAAAAGAATGAGATAGGTATCCAAAAAAAATTTTTTTTTGACATATGTTTAATCAGTTTCTTGGGTAGCGTTTCCTTGATGAATTATTTTCTACTTTGCTATGCAGTGTCACCTGGATCATATGCTAGATTCCTGTGTACGTCTTCATCTATTTTTTTTAGACGTTTTCTGTTTCTGTTCAGTGGCTCTTTTTCTCTGGACTTACACTAATAAATACTACCTTGTTTAAATTATTGCAGCTTTGTAATTGTTTTAACATTTCATAGGGTTGGTCCTCTCTTATTCTTCCTTTTCAGAAATCCCTGACTTTTCTGCTTATTTATTCAAACCTTGGAAACAATTTGTCTATATCCCCAAAATGCCCCATTTTATATATATATATATATATATAGTTGTTGTTGTTGTTTTGTGGTACGTGGGCCTCTCACTGTTGTGGCCTCTCCCGTTGCGGAGCACAGGCTCTGGACGCGCAGGCTCAGCGGCCATGGCTCACAGGCCCAGCCACTCCGCGGCATGTGGGATCTTCCCGGACCGGGGCACGAACCCGTGTCCCCTGCATCGACAGGCGGACTCTCAACCACTGCGCCACCAGGGAAGCCCCCCCATTATATTTTTACTGCAGACACGTTAAATGTATAGATGAAGGAGACTTGTGCCTCCTTCTGCAAGAACATGGTATCTCTTTGCATTTGTTAAAGTCTTTTCTCTGTGCCTTTCAGGAACATTAAAACATTTCTTCATACAGATCTTGCACATTCCTTAAACTTATTCCTGTGTATTTTATTTATTTATTTATTTATTTTTGTTGGGGCTTTGTTGCTGCATGCGGGCTTTCTCTAGTTGCAGGGAGCGGAGCTTACCCTTCGTTGCAGTGTGCAGGCTTCTCATTCCGGTGGCTTCTCTTGTTGTGGAGCATGGGCTCTAGGTCTGTGGGCTTCAGTAGCTGTGGCACGCGGGCTCAGTAGTTGTGGCTTGTGGGTTCTAGAGTGCAGGCTCAGTAGTTGTGGCGCACGGGCTTAGTTGCTCCGTGGCTCAAACCAGTGTCCCCTGCATTGGCAGGTGGATTCTTTTTTTTTTTTTTTCGGTCCGCGGGCCTCTCACG
>NW_020173938.1:825532-880334 GCF_003031525.2 Neophocaena asiaeorientalis asiaeorientalis | reverse complement strand
CCTGCATCGGCAGGCGGACTCTCTACCACTGCGCCACCAGGGAAGCCCTGGCAGGTGGATTCTTAACCACTGTGCCACCAGGGAAGCCCACCCTGTGTACTTATTTTAATGTAAATAAGCCTTTTTCTTCATTATATCTACTAACTGCTTGTTATTTGACTATAGGAGTGAAGGTTACTAATTTTTTTGTTATTAACTTTGTAACTAGTCAGATTAGTGAATAGTTTTCATTCAGATAATAAAGCATTTACTAATAAATTTGAATCTTTAAAAAAATGTTTGTGACAAATGTAGCAATGAATTGCAAAGCTCTGGGGAATCTAGCAGTGCAGGTCCTTGTCTGATTTTGGAGACTTTCAGAAATTTAAGGCGAAATCTGAGGGGCAGGCAGGGGTCTGTGTTGTTCCTCCTGCCCCGGTGTAGACTCGATGTCTCCCAGTCCCACAGGAGGTCCCATCACAGGCAGTGCCGAGCAGGGCCTCCCCTCCCTCTGCTGACAGGTTGCCACCCAGCCTGCACGGCGTAGACCCTGCAGCCTCCATGAGTTTCTGCTCATCTGATAGTTTCTATCTTTGTATCTTCATGGATTTCTAAAATTCATGATTCACCTGGACTAATCAAGCATCCGTGTGTTCACGAGCCAGTTTTCCTCTTGGTTGGCTGTGTTTTCGTACCCAACCAGCCCATTTCACGTGCTGCACAAACTGGACGTCTCTGCATGACCAGTTCCTACCCAGACATGGTTGAACCTCCCTCTGCTGGTGGCGGTATCTCTAGCCAAGTCCTCTGTCAAGTTAGAGGCCTTTCCAGTGGTCTCTTCATTTCCATCGATTTCTGCCTTGGAATCATGGCAGCAAAATCCTTGCTACTAACATTAGTTCATGAGAGCAGCATCTGGAGCCTAGCATATAGAAGGGGCTTAGGAAATGTTTGTTCGTGAATCTTTCTTAATCAGTCATTTGGACTTCCCTGGTGGTCCAGTGGTTAAGACTCTGTGCTCCCAATGCCGGGGGCCTGGGTTTAATCCCTGGTCAGGGAACTAGATCCCAAGTGCCACTGCTAAGACCCAGCACAACCAAATAAATAAATAAATATTAAAAAAATAAGAAGTGTTTTACATTATTTCCTTCCATATGTGAAAGATGAAATACATATTCTCAAAAGCTATTAAATCTGTATGATTCTGTTTGGGCTGCCATAACAAGTACCACGGACTGGATGGCTGAAACAATACAAGTTCATTTCTCATTGCTGTGGACCCTGCAAGTCGGAGATGCAGGTGTCAGCAGGGTTGGTTCTGGTGAGGACTCTCCCCTTGTTTGCAGATGACTGCCTTCTTGTTGTCTGCTCACATCTTAGCTCACCTGTGGGGAGAGAGCTCTCTGGTGTCTCTCCTTATAAGGACATGAATCTTACTGGATCAGGGCCCCACCCTTGTGACTTTATTTTACCTTAATTACTTCCTTAGAGGTCCCATCTCCAAATACAGCCACACTGAGAGGTTAGGCCTTCAACATATGAATTTCAGGGGACACAAACATTTGGTTCATAATAATATCTTAGCCACTTTACCTTGTAAACTTTCTTTTCTCTTAAATAAAAGTGCATGGTGTAATTCACATATGGTGATGGCTGAAGAAGTTAGCTTTGGAATGTTTAGGAAGTTCTAGAATTGAGCTTGGAAGATACTCCTGTGGTCTGAGTGTGTGTGTTCCCTAGGTTCATATGTGGAATCTTAACCCCCAAATGTGGTGGTGTCAGGAGGTGGGGTCTTCGGGAGGTGCTGACGTAGGTCAATAGGGTGGAGCCCCACGAATGAGATTAGTGCCCTTATATGGAGGCCCCACAGAGTTCCCTCATCCCTTCCACCAGGTGAGGACACAGCAAGAAGGTGCCAGTGTGAGACTCAGGAAGTGGGTCCTACCAGAATGTGACCAGGCTGGCGCCTTGATTTGGACTTCCAGCCCACAGAACTGTGAGCCATAAGTTTCTATTGTTTATAAACTACCATCTATAGTATTTTGTTATAGTAGCCATAACAGACTAAGAGAGGTATGGTCCCCCATACACTGTTCCTTACATGCAGGCTATTTTAATATCCCCAAGATTCTTAAGGACAAGCCCATAGCATTTTGTTGACTTTAATTAGGGGATGTCAGAGTCACTTTTCATTTCTTTTTATTTATTCTTTTTATTGCTCCATGAAGAGTACAGCTAAAGTATGATTCACTTTTAGACAATTTGTCAAGTGTGTCCTATTTTTCCTGTCTTGGACAGTGTCTGACTTTGTAGCATCTGTGAGAAGCAGTTTAGGCCACATGATGTGCGACTGTTTACCCAGGATGGACTCCATGGCTTTGCATGTTTTTGGTTCCGTCACACCAGTGGAGTGAAGGAGCCAGAGCTGCCAGGTCTCATGAAGAGTCTTACAGAAAATACTCACACAGTTTTAGAAATCACCTTGGGGGAGGGGCAACAGGAGTGGCTTTGGGGAAACAGTTGGCAGGTTTGCTTTGTTTTGCTTTATTTTCCTAAAACATCCGTCTTCTAGCCATGACAAAACAACAGGAGTCCGTCGTAAAACACGTACCTGCCACTGTTCCAGGGGGTGGGTGTGGAAGGTCAGCGTTTTGGTTTTTTCAAATATTTATTTATTTATTTGGCTGTGGCGGGTCTTAGTTGTGGCAGGTGAGATCTAGTTCCCTGACCAGAAATCGAACCCGGGCCCCCTGCAATTGGGAGCGAGGAATCTTACCTGCTGGACCACCAGGGAAGTACCATCAGCGTTTCTAATACTCTCCCTCTTCACTGTTTGAAGTTGGAGTGTAACGTATGGAAGAAAAATGCACAGAGGGGCTTCCCTGGCAGTCCAGTGGTTAGGACTCCACTGCAGGGGACGCAGGTTAGATCCCTGGTCAGGGAAGTAAGATCCTACATACCAGGAGGCGCAGCATGCATGCATGCATAAATAAGTAAATATATATATATGTATATGTATATATATGTGTATATATATATGTGTGTGTGTATATATATATAGATATGTATATATACACACACACACACACACACACAGAAAAGTGCACAGATAATGATGAACTGTCACAGTGAACACATCCATGCAACCGCCATCCTAGTCAGAAGCAGAGTATCTCAGGAACCCCGGAACAGCCCCTCATATGTTCTCCTATTTATTATTCCCTCCCTGCCATCCACTATCTTAACTTCTAACACTGTGGATTGATTCTTCCTGCTTCTGAACTTAATGCAAGTGGAATCATGCAATATCTGCTTCTTCCATCATGTTTGTAAAATTGAAGTTGTCATTATGTAGTTCATTCCTCTCCATAGCTTTACAGTTTCCCAGAATATGCCACCAATTCCTTATTTTTACTACTGATGGATATTAGGATTGCTTCTAGTTTGGGGTGCTATGAATAATGCTGCCTAAGAAAGTGTGTCTTTTGGTACACAAATCCATGGTTTCTGTTGAGTAGGTACCTAGGAGTTGGATTGCCGTGTTGTAGAGTGGATATGTATTTAACTTTGGTAGATAAAACTGAGCAGGTTTTTAGAGCTCTTGTGCCATTGATACCCCCACTAACAAGATCTGAGAGTTCCAGTTGCTCCATGTCTCTACCAATACTTGATATGATCAGTCTTTTATATTCTAGCCGTGGTGTAGTATACTGATAAAGCTTTCACAACTGCCCCCCAAAGCCCTGAACTGTAGCATTTTCCAACGACTGTGTGTAAATAGTCCCACCAGAGCAGATTTTAAGCTACCAACGTGATGCCATTGAGACAGAATTGGATGGAGCTGTGAACAGTCAGTGTGAGCAGCTCCAGCCTCTTGGTTTTACCCATTTGGTACCTCTTGAAAGCCATCAAACTCTAAGACAGGAGAAGAGGCCAGCAGGGAACCCATGGGGGATGCTCCTTGGTCACTGAGCTGTATACAGCGTGTACAGTTATAAACATCAGCAGGCATTTACATGGATAGAAGGTCTCACCTGGAGCTTAAGGGAAGCACCACACACTTGGAATGGCAGGGAAACGTTCCCTTTGCACCCTGCCTGTGCCCATGTATGCTCCGTCCACATTCTTCAGCTGACTGAGGAAATCCACCTCTGTGCTTACTTACGGGATATCAGGTCCTCATCTGTGAAATGGGTGACTGAATGGCGCTCTTTGGGGTTCTGATCGCTGCTCTCTTACAAACATCAGCAGCCTGTTTTCATCACCTTGCTCTAAGTGTCTGATCTGGTTCCAGAGTTTCAATATAGTTCCTTCCAGTCACTCTTTATGGCTCAGTTTTGCTTTGGTGGAGTGTCATCCCCTGCCACTTTGCATGACGTCACCTCTCCCCAGTGTTTTTATTTTTATCTATTTATTTTTTAGGCTGCACCGTGTGGCTTGTGGGAATCTTAGTTCCCTGACTAGGGAATTGAACCCAGGCCCTCGGCAGTGAAAGCACGGAGTCCTAACCACAGGGAATTCCCTCCCCACTGTTTTTTTTTTCCCTCCCCACTGTTTTTAATCATACATTAATGATCCTTACCCTATCACCTATTACAACGGGGATTCAAAATTGTAATTTTCCAGTTCTGTCATTTCTTCTACACTGTTATTGGCTATTTTTAGTAAAGAAGAGAAACTATTGCTTTCTTTATGGTAGAATTTTCTATTTGAATTTAAGTTAGAAGTTGCTATTAATACTGAGAGTAGGTTTTCTACATTTACATATATGTAACGATACATATAGAGAAAGCTCATTTTTTTGTATGTAGAACCTTATGTGGATAACCTTATATATGTATAACTAATTATGTATGTATAATATGTATAACTACAATTATGTAGATGTTTTATAACCATTGGGTCTATAGCTATAGTCCTAGCACAAATAGAAGTACATGTGATTATAAAAATCTTTAGGAACCAAGAAGATATTGGCCAAAGGGTACAAAGTTTTTATGTTAGGTGAGTGGGTCCCACAATGTTTTCTTGAGGAGACCCTAGAAAGCAGGTTTTCTAGGACAATTTTAGAGTTTGATATCCTTATAGTTTTTAGTCTAAATATCTACTTTGTAGGAAGAGCAAATACTGTATTAATTGCCAATTAAATGACGCATCAGCTTATTTTTATATTGTTGGGATTGGAAAATGCCTTTAATAAAAATGATAGCTTCTCAAGCCTCATTGCTGAGATAGTTAGGGCCGATGTTGGCAAAGTAAATAAATAGTATACGTTTTTTTGTTTTTTTTGTTTTTTTGTTTTTTGCTGTACACGGGCGTCTCACTGTTGTGGCCTCTCCCGTTGCGGAGCACAGGCTCCAGACGTGCAGGCTCAGCGGCCATGGCTCATGGGCCCAGCCGCTCCGCGGCATGTGGGATCTTCCCGGACCCAGGCACGAACCCATGTCCCCTGTATCAGCAGGCAGACTCTCAACCACTGCGCCACCAGGGAAGCCCAATAAATAGTATAAGTTTTGAAAAACAAGAAAGAAGACATGAAAACAGTTAATGCAGAAATTAATCCTACAAGCTCAGAACTGCTGAAGTATGGACGTTGATTAGAAACCCCAAGGCTATTTGACATGGTGCCAAGACCTGCTCTTCTGGAACCCAAGGCTGGGCTTCAGTGTTTTATCTGGGTCATAACATCTTTCCAGATACAGAACGTGCCATCTAGAATGCTACCTTTGTGCTGTTCATTCTGGGTCAGCAGGCTTTTACAGGTTTTTATGGAGGGCCTTGTTTGGAGTTGTTTCTGGGTGCGATGCTCTGGCTCCACAGACATCGGCACACCCAGCTGCTTGTGAGAGACCACAGTTCTCTGTGGTTCCCTGTCCTTGATACCCAGCGGGTTTCCAGGGCCACAGATTAAATTCCCTCATCGCTGTGCATCAGTTAAATGCAAACCTACACCTTCCCTCCAGAGGGCTGCGTGGTCCTGCAGGGTGCTGGTCAGCAGCTGTTTCTTGGCCCGTATCCAGTTTGTTTGAGGGCAGGTTTTTCTCCCCAGGATGAAAACAGTGTTTTGCTTCACCTGGTAGCAAAGTTTATGCTCATATATTTAATTAAGCTTTATAACATTAGAATTATTGAGAGTCTGATTCCAGTTTCAAAAGAATCAAAACTGTATTAAGCCAAGGGCTCCTCTTTATCTGGAGCATTGTCCCCTGTCTGCAGTCAGCCCTGAACGCAGCTGGGTTTTCCGGTGGTTTCGATGTGTGGACATTTATGCATTTGAGGAATCCAGAGAGGATTAAATAATTCAGTTTGGGTGAAGAAGTAACTGAAGAGGCCCTTGGGTGTTTATTATTTATAACGACCACTTGGCTGTGCGGCCTGCACTTCGCGTGTGAGTAGGCCTGGGCGCCGAGGATGGGTGGCGCAGGAGGCGGGGCCCCGCCTGAGAGGTCCCCTGTTTCTCTTCTCCTTCCCGGGGTTCTGTGCAAGAAACAGAACCTAGGGGTCGTCTAGGGGACGGCGTTCTCTGCCCTCACACACAGGCCTCAGGGCGTCTGAACAGAGCTACAGGTTCCCCGCTGGGAGAGGCAGGGTTAAGGTCCTTGTCCTTCTCACTGTTGTGTTCTGTGGTTTAGGTTGATCGCTTTTCCCAGTCGGGAGGAGGGGGATTTCCCAGTGACACATTTCTGGAAATAGGATTTGAGCAGCAGGAAGGCTGGGAGCCTGGGGACTGGTGTGCAGGATGGTGATTCTGCTGTCCTTCGTGGTGTGATGAGTACCAGGGCCTGGAACCTGCCTCTCCCCTCAGCAGCCCAGCAAAGTTGGTGTTTTAGACCCAATTTGACAGAAACTCTGACTGGCCCAGAGCTGAGCCTGGCCGGGGCCCCGCAACCTTGCAGAGAGGCATGGGGATAGGGGATGGGTCACCTCAGCTGTGAAGGCAGTGTTGCCCATGTCTGGGGTCTTTTAGGGTGGCCTTTGCACGGTTCAGGAAGATTCTGATGCTTTAAAATGTTCTCAGGGAGCCCTTGGCCGGTCTCCTTTGACCTCGGCAGCAGGAAGGTGGCCTCTGGGCTCCCCACCCTGCAGTGATGCCACTAACGTGCAGACAGCAGGGTTTAAGGGGGGATCTGGTGCCTGGAGGCTCGGGGGGTCAGATCCTGGGACCTGAAGGGAGTTGACCTCAATCCCGTCCATTTCAGTGTCAGTTTGAGAACTTGTCCTAAGTACCCACCGGACACCAAGAGCCAACTTTGCAAACCAGTGTGGAGGGTTGTGCAGCTGCGTGTCCTGAGAGCATCCTCCGTCACCTCCTGCTGTGTCTGAGGCGTGGTGCCTGCTGGACCCCCATCCCTGCCCGCCCCATGCCCACCCAGTGGACCAGCAGCAGGTGGACAGGCCGAGGAGGGAGGCCTCCTGGAGGGAGGCCTTCAGAACCCAAGGCAAGAGCAGACGCAGGGTGGAGTGGGGTGGGGGGGCTGCACAAGGGTTAGTGTCTTCTTTCGAGGAAGAGCCCAAGTGAGGACACAGTGGTCCCTTGCTTAGAGAGATCATCCCGCTGAGCAGACCATCTGAGAGGCGGCACCGTCCCCTCCCTGCCCTTCACTCCCATTTTGGTTGATGACGCGGTGCTCCCAGTAGAGAGGGTTTGGACGGGCCAGAGCTCAAGTCAGCAACCCCGACCGCTGACCAGGGCGAGTCTCTCAACTCGGGCTCTGCTGGCTTCAGGGTCTCACTGTGGGGGGGCGGCGGGAGGTGGAGCCAGTTCCCAGGTGAGGAGGGCGCACCACTGTGGAGGTGCTAAATGCCGTTGGACTCCTGTCTGGAGCTGCTTTATGGAGGCCTGAGAAACATCCCCTGGGCCATAAGCGGGCAGGCTGCTACCTCGGATCGCCCTCACCTCGAGGCTTCCCTGTCTCTCCCACCCCCCGCGGAAGATGCGCTGTCCACCTACAACAGGGACGCTGTCTGGGGCACAGTTACAGTTCCATTCTTGTGCCCAGCTTGGCTTTATGGAGGCTTTCTTGGTTTTTCCATAATTACTTTTTAACATCCTTATTCTTTTCCAAATGGTCCATCAGTTCTGACAGAAAACCACCCATGTTGGGGACTTCCCTGGTGGTCCAGTGGTTAAGACTCTGCGCTCCCAATGCAGGGGGCCCAGGTTTGCTCCCTGGTCAGGGAACTAGATCCCGCTGCAACTAAAAGAGACTGCGTGCCGCAACTAAAGATCCCTCACGTGGCAACGAAGATCTCACATGCCACAATGAAGACCTGGCGGAGCCATATAAGTAAATAAATAAATATTTTTTAAAAAAGAAGAAGAAACCACCCATGTTGTTTTCCACATGGTCCCACGATACGGGACCATAGGGTCCCTAGTGGCCAGTTTGTGTGGATTGCACTGTGGCCCTGCCGCAGGCCACCCTCCTAGAACGGTGTCCACTGCTTACAGGGGACCCAGATCTACAACCTGCGTCTTCCTCCTCCTTGGCTGAAGTACCCGCCCGCTAGCTTCCAGATTGGTGGAAAGTGCTCTTTCCTCAGGATGTCTTTCAGCCTCCAATCCCATTCTTGCTGCAGGAGTCGCGCCTGGCGCTGAGTGCAGAGTGCTCTTTTCTCTCTAGACATTTTTAGGACTTGTTTGTTTGCTCTGAAGTTTCTTGAGGATTTACTCGGTCTGGATGTTTTTATTTGTTGGCCCTCACGGGGGGACTTTGCCATCTCTCTGCTTGGAAAAGTCTTGTATTTTTCCAGAACCCCCCTTCCCATCAGCTGGTTGCCTTTCCTGGACTTTTAGAGGATGCCAGGACTTTGGGTGTTGATTTTGAATTTTTTTTTTAAGGAAAGAAAATCCAGGTAAAAGTGCCACAGAACAGAACCAGGCAATTTCAGAAAGCAAGCCACCAAATATTGAACTTTTTTTCCTTAAAAAAATTTTTTTTCTTATTTTTAAATTTTTAATTGTAAAAAACACGATGATATAAAATTTACCCTCTTGGGACTTCCCTGGTGGTCCAGTGGGAAAGAATCCGCCTTCCAATGCAGGGGACGTGGGTTTGATCCCTGGTCAGGGAACTAATATCCCGCATGCCTCAATGAAGATCCTGCATGCCGCAGCTAAGACCCAACACAGCCAAAAATAAAATTAAATAAATAAATAAATAATATGATAAAATTTTTTAAAATTTGCCCTCTTAATCATTTTTAAATATACAGTTCAGTAGTGTTAACTGGTATCCACATTACTGTGTAACAGGTCTCTAGGACTTTTTCATCTTGCAAAACTGAAACTCTGTACCTGTTGAGCAACCCTTCCTATCCCCCTACCCAAGCCCCTGGCACCCACCACTCTACTTCGTCTCCTTGACTTTGACTAGTTATCTTACGGAAGTGAAGTCATACAGTATTTGTCGTTTTGTGACTGGCATATTCCACTCAACATAAGGTTCATCCATGTTGTGGGAGGTGACAGGATTTCCTTCCTTTTCAGGCTGAATAATATGCCATTTTATTGATATCTTCTTTATCCGTTCTTTTGTCAGTGGACGTTTGGGTTGCTTCCACCTCTTGGCTGTTGTGAATAATGTTGCAGGGAACATAGGAGTGCAGATAACTCTGAGATCCTGCTTTCAGTTCTCTGGGGTGTATACCTGGAAGTGGAATTTGCTGGATCATATGGTAATTCTATTTTTAGGTTTTTGAGGAACCTCCATAGTGTTTTCCACAGCAGCTACACCATTTTACATTCCTACCAAGAGTGCCCAAGGGCTCCAATTTCTCAACATCGTCACCAACACTTGTTTTCTGTTTTTTGTTTGCTTGTTTTTTTTTTTTATAGTGGCCATCCTAATGGGTGCGAGATAATATCTCACTGTGGTTTTGTTTTGTGTGGACCTAATTAGAGATGTTGAGCACTTTTCATGTGCTTGGCCATTTGGTGGCCGTTTGTGTATCTTCTTTGGAGAATTGTCTATTCAAGTCCTTTGCCCATTTTTTTAATCGGGTTACTGGTTTTTGTTGTTGGGTTATAGGAGTTCTTTACTTGTTCTGATCATCAACCTCTTAGCAGATGTATGATTTGCAAATTATTTCCTCCCATTCTGTATGTAGGTTGCCTTTTTACCCTGTTGATTGTTTTCTTTGATGTGCAGGTTCTTAAGTTTGATATAGTACCATTTGTCTATTTTTACTTTTGTTGCCTATGCTTTTGGTGTCATATCTAAGAAATCGTTGCCAAATCTAACATCATGAAACTTTTCCTCTGTTTTTTTTTTTTAAGAATTTTATAGTTTAGATCTTATGTGTAGATCTTGAATCCATTGTGAGTTCATTTTTGTTTATGGTGTAAAGTAAGGGTTGAACTTCATTCTTTTGCATGTGGATATCCAGTTTTCCCAGCACCGTTTATTGAAGAGATTGTCTTTTCCTCATTGTGTGGTCTTGGCCATTTGGAAAATCATTTGACCACATATGCAAGGGTTTATTTCTGGGCTCTCAAGTGTGTTCCATTGGTCTATGTCTGTCTTTATGTTTTTTGGTTACTTTATTGATTTTTAATTTCCTTTTCTTCTCTGTCTCATTTTTGGTCTCTTTATTCGGGTACACTTAATAGAAGATGTATTTTGTCCTTGTCTTCCAGTGTTGCCATTGAATTTTTTATTGTGATTATCATACGTCAATGTCAGGAAACCTCCCTTAGTGTCTAATCATCCCAATTGTCCAGTAGTCTATCTTGTTGCATGATTTTAATGTTTTTCCTTCATCTCTCTGGGGATATTAGTTTCTCTCTCTCTCTCTCTCTGTGTGTGTGTGTGTGTGTGCTTGTGTGGGTGTCTTGGGTTACTCCCCTCTCCCCTCCCACATGTATCCCCCTCCAAATCAATGCCTTCAGCTTCCAGCAAATGGGGGTGTGTGAACAGCAGGATTCTGAGCCCCACTCAGACTTTTCTACATGACCTCTGAGACCTTCCATAGTTCCAAGGTGTTTAGAGTGTCCAGTGACTTGTCACTTGAGCCCTTTTCTGGGACTCTGGAGTCCCGGGGAATCCACGTGCGTCAGTGTGACTCCAATGCAGTTGTCGTGGTACAGACCTGAGCCCGGGCTGTATTTCCCAGATGAAGGTGCCGTTGGAGTTTTTCCAAGCCTTCCTGGCCCATCTCAGCACTGAGGTTTGTCATGTGGTATCTCAGCTACAGAAAGACACCACCCCCCACCCCCAATCCTGGAGCGAGAAGAGGGCGAATTCCATAGGGCACACATGACCAGAAGCAGTGCCTCCTTTCTCCCAGTGTTTTTCCCAGGACTTTGAAAGCAAAGCATGGACCTTATCTTGGATGTGGGTTAGGAAGTGTCATAGCAAATGGCAGCTGAAAGATCTTTTTGCCTGACCCGTAGAATGCTGGGCCTGAGTCACACCACTAGCCTGTGGCTGGATGGCCAGAGTCGAATCACCTGCTGTCTTGGGACAGTGTCTCAGATTTCTGGGGATGAGGGAAAGGAGAGAAAAAGAAGTGTTTCTGAGTGGTCAGGAGCTGACCTGTGTGTTGGGCAAAGCTGGCATGACCGAGGGGATGTGGGCTGAGTGTGCAGGGTCCTCGCCCCTGAATCAGCCCTTGCATGGAGGCAGGGGTCGGGGGGAGGCAGCAGACCAGCAAGTTCTCTCAGGAGGGGGATGGCTTGTCATTGCTCCTGGGAGGGCCCTCGGTGCCCTCTGACCTCCAGCCTGAGTTCTGCCCAAGACCGGAATCCTGGGGCAGAAGTTCGAGCAAGTGTGCCAGGCGTCCAGCCGGCCCTGTGTGTATATGTATAGAGAAAAAGTAGAATGTATATTTGCCAAAATAGTAAAATGATTTTTTTTTCAGGTGGTGAAATTTTGGATAATTTTCTTTCACTTTATACTTATCCCTTTTTTTCTGATTATTCTGTAATAGATACTTTTTTACAGAACAAAGTAATTCTGGTTCTTTGAGCCAGTGAAGGAGAACGAGCCCTGTGGGAACACGTTTCTGGCCTCTCCTGATTTCCTCCAGGCTCACGTGTCCTGAGACGACCCTGGTGCCCCTTCCCACATGCCAGCTCCTCCCCTGCCCTGGGCCACACTGCCTGGCGCATTGGGACCGTGGAGGGAGGTGGGAGCGGCAGTCAGAGGGCACCGTTGTCTTCTCCCTGCATGCAGCCTGCGATGGGATGGACGAAGAGGAAGAGAGCCACTATGTCTCGCAGCTCAGGGATGTCTACAGCAGCTGTGACACCACGGGGACAGGCTTCTTGGACCGGGAGGAGCTGACCCAACTCTGCCTGAAGCTTCATCTGGAAAAGCAGCTGCCTGTCCTTCTGCAAACACTTCTCGGGAACGACCACTTTGCCAGGGTGGGTAACTTCATTGACTTCATTCTCACAAAGAAAAGCGCAGAAAGCGTGTGGTTATAGCTGCTGGCATCTGAGAAATACCAACTGACTGGAGATACTCATCAAAGGAAAGTTAGGAGGAAATGGGGTGCTGTTTTTCCTTCTGTGCAACATCTATGTTGTAGAAAGGAGTTCCTTAAGATTGCTTTTTTAAAGCATAGTCACTTCCAGAGATTTGTTTTTGTTCTGTTTTTTCCAGAAAGATGCTTGGGTGATTCGTCCGGGGAGTGGAAGGTTGGTATGGATGGTGCATGTGGTTCACAAAACACAGTGATCTGTGCGCAGCTCACACACTGGGTCATTCAGAGGCAGCTGCAAAGTACCTCGAAGGCACATTGTCTCGTAAAATTACCCAGCGTGAAATTCATCCAGCAGCTGGACAGAACATTGCCCACTGCTGTTGCAGGAACCAAGGCTCCCTGTGTTCAGAGTGTATCTCTGTGAGTGTATCTATCCCAGATAGGAAGTAGGCACTCAGAGAGTTCTTTTCTCTAGGAAATTCAAGGTCATCTAGAATGGTAATCTGGAGCCTGGACCACAACTTGCTTTCCTGATTGAAACACTAAGAAGCTTCTTAGTGTTCCTGCTTCTTAAATGTGTCCAGATGTTAACACGTTCATTTTAAAAACAGTGCCTGGAATTCCCTGGCGGTCCAGCGGTTAGGACTCTGGGGTTTCACTGCCAGGGGCCTGTGTTCGATCCCCGGTCAGGGAACTAAGATCCCACAGGCCACATGGCGCAGCCCAAAAAAGAAAAAAACCCAGTGGCTATAATCTTACCTTTGAAGGAAGGGCATTTTTTCCACAGAACTCGGTAAAACTCTTTTCATTTTGAATGAGAAAAAAATCTAGCTGCAAATATTCTGAGTTGGCTTTTGGGCAAAAACAAATGAAGAAGAACAACGAAAAACCCTTCCCTGCTGGCCCTGGGGGAGGGTCCAGGTGGATCTGACCTCCTGTTACTTCCCCCGAGGCCGTGTGGCCAGAGCTGTCAGCAGTGCTGCACCCCCTGTGTGGAGGACTCAGCCTCACAAACCCACTGCACCCTTTTCTGTCTCTTTACTCTGTTCCTGCTTTTTCTTTATGGACTTAAGAATCAGGTATGTTTTTGATAGAAAATGTCCTAGCCCCTCTTGATATCACCTGGAATTGTATTTGGAGGCTAGATAAGCAAAAGGCACATTTGTGAAAATCAACACTCTGGTTAAAACAGCACAAACAGGGACTTCCCTGGCCGTCTAGTGGTTAGGACTCTGCGCTTCCACCACAGGGGACACAGGTTCAATCCCTGGTCAGGGAACTAAGATTCTGCATGCTGTGTGTGGCAAAAGCAAAACAAAACAAAAGAAAAAACAGCATGAACAGGTGTGGCTCACAGGCCCAGCCGCTCCGCGGCATGCAGGATCCTCCCAGACCGGGGCACGAACCCACGTCCCCTGCATCGGCAGGCGGACTCTCAACCACTGCGCCACCAGGGAAGCCCCCTTTGATGATTTTTGACAGTTTGGAAAATTCAAAACCAAAAGAATCATTTTGGGGCCCAGATTCATTGTAGGATGTATCATTCCCGGCCTTTCTCTACTTTGTGCTTTGTCTGTGAGAAGGGGAGCGTGACCTCGAAACGCTGAGTTACACTTGGAGGAAGGTCAGTGTTGGAGTAGCTGCAAAGGGAAAAGGGCTGTTACCGTTCCCCTGCTTCATCCACAGGGGGGGGAGCACACACAGCCAGCATTTAGGTGGAACATTCTGTAGAGGGTTTTAGGGACACCAGTGTCAAGCCAGAAGTATCCAGGTAATTGTCACCATTTTCTGTGACAGAAACCAAATGGTGGAGATTTCAGGAAGTTTTGAAGAAAAAGAAGATAAATCCTTTGTCCAGGAGAATGGATTGGCTTTTCAATTCAAATATCACGTATTCAGTTTCCTTGCAGGAACTGACATATATGACACCACAGAAATGTTAGTCATTGATACAGTAATCCAGTTATAACAATGAAGAAACAATATTATAACATCTGAATTAATAAGGTAATTTTTAGTGCTATGAGTGTTTTTTTTTTAATTAATTAATTAATTTGGCTGCATCGGGTCTTAGTTGCGGTATGCGAGATCTAGTTCCCTGACTAGGGATCAAACCCAGGCCCCCTGCATTGGGAGCACAGAGTCTTAACGACTGGACCACCAGGGAAGTCCCAATATGCTTGTTTTTAATTTCTTTTTCCCATGAAAGAAACATTATCAGGTCTAATTTCAAGCCAGAAAGTTGACGTGGCCTAAGAGTCCTGTGACTTGGGAAATTTCCATATGAGTTTTGTTATTTCTCATGTTTCTTTACCAGTGGTGAGGATCTTATCTTGCGTATTTTAAATTTGGGTAGAAAGAGAATTTTCCTCTCAAAAAATAATTGATAACATAGTGTTACTGAAAATAATTTTAAGATTGAGAGTGATTCTTTTTTTTTTTTTTTTGCTGTGCGCGGGCCTCTCACTGTTGTGGCCTCTCCCGTTGTGGAGCACAGGCTCCGGACGCACAAGCCCAGCGGCCATGGCTCACGGGCCCAGCCGCTCCGCGGCATGTGGGATCCTCCCGGACCGGGGCACAAACCTGTGTCCCCTGCATCGGCAGGCGGACTCTCAACCACTGCGCCACCAGGGAAGCCCTGAGAGTGATTCTTGATCACAGGGTCCAGCCTCTTCATTTGTGAGGAGAGTCCGTGATCGAGCAGGGATGATGGTATATCCTGTTGGGTCAAACGCCTGATGCCATGGGCTGCCCCTTCCTTCTTTTATGAGCTGTGAAGGGAGAGGACACAGAAGCAAACACAAGCACAGTCAAAATGGTATCAGATAAAACAGCAATCAGATTGCCTCCTGTTTGATGGATCAGAAGAAATTCAGCTGATAAGTATCAATATTATCAAAGATGCAAAAGAAATCTGAGATTGGATCAAGCAAAATGGCCATTTCATTCTGCTCCCATGTAGTCAACAAGTACTTTTGAGCTCTTATTATGTGCGAGGCAAATCTAGAAGCTAGGAATGTAAAAATGAAAGCAATACAACGTCTCTCTTTGTGAAATGAACTCTATGCAAGGTTATTCATTCTAGTATTGATTCACATGGCAAAAGACTGGAAACAGCCTTTTGAATATGAGATTAGTTCAATACATTCTTGTAGATCCAAATGATGAAATTTATGCCTCATCTCTATAAAAGAGGGAAGAGACTTCAGACATTGTCCTAGTGGCAGGTTAGCAAACTCAGGCCTACCTTCCAGTTAGTGCTACTAAAAAGGCTGAACAAAATAGAAAAAACAAAAGATCTTGAAAATGGTAAAGAACAAACAAGTCAGGGGGAATTACAACCTAAAAATCTGTGCTAAGTCACGTATCGAGAGAAGTTCAGCTCAGCACACAAAACCCCATTTGCCCTGAGAATATTTTCTGGTCTTAAATAGCAACTGTGAAATTGATATGTCAT
The DNA here is from genome assembly GCF_003031525.2 of Neophocaena asiaeorientalis asiaeorientalis. Lineage (NCBI taxonomy): Eukaryota > Metazoa > Chordata > Mammalia > Artiodactyla > Phocoenidae > Neophocaena > Neophocaena asiaeorientalis. The sequence goes on along the minus strand of NW_020173938.1, from coordinate 864,469 downwards.
TTGGGGGTTTTAAAGGGCCAGGGAAATGCATGTCTAAACACAGGCTCACCCAAGGAGAAACTGATGAACCAGCCCCCAGTTTAAGGGAGGATCCTGAGGGTGCACCTGTAGGGTAAAGATATAGGGTAAGTGAATCAGCCGTTGTGCTCTTTGCTGTCTGGGCTTGCGTGCGCTCAGGGGTCTAGGTGACCTCAGGCCTTGCACTTAGATCAGGTGGTCCTGCACAGGTGGTGCCCTCAGGCACGTGGCAAAAGCAAACAGAAGTCCTCTCTTGAGAAAGTTCCCTCATCCTGGGTCTGTAATTCTTCCTAAGTAATAGTCATATACAATAACCAGCATACAGTCAAGGATAACTAGGCACAAAATAAAGATGAGTGAGAGCCAGAGAAACAACAGACCACAGAAGCAGAGCACTAAGATGTGAAGTATTGGAATTACTGGGCAAAAAGTATAAGCCGGGCTTTGCTGGTGGCGCAGTGGTTGAGAGTCTGCCTGCCGATGCTGGGGACATGGGTTCATGCCCCGGTCCAGGAAGATCCCACATGCTGTGGAGCGGCTGGGCCCGTGAGCCATGGCCGCTGAGCCTGCACATCCGGAGCCTGTGCTCCGCAACGGGAGAGGCCACAACAGTGAGAGGCCCGCGTACCGCAAAATCACAACAAAACAAAACAAAACAAAAAAATGTATAAGCCAATTATGGTTACTATGTTAGGAGAGGTTTAAAAAAAACAAGCTTGAGAGACTTCCCTGATGGTGCAGTGGTTAAGAATCCGCCTGCCAATGCAGGGGTCATGGGTTCGATCCCTGTTTCGGGAAGATCCCACATGCCCCAGAGCAACTAAGCCCGTGCACCACAACTACTGAAGCCCAAGCTCCCTAGAGCCCACAAGCCACAACTACTGAGTCCGTGTGCTGCAACTACTGAGCCCGCAGACCTAGAGCCCATGCTCTGCAACAAGAGAAACCACTGCCATGAGAAACCCGTGCACCGCAATGAAGACTAGCCCCCGCTCACCGCAACTAAAGAAAGCCCACGTGCAGTAACAAAGACCCAATGCAGCCAAAAATAAAAAATTTTAATTTTAAAAAAAACAAGCTTGAAAATATCCACAGGAAAGAGGTAACTCTAAAAAGTGACATAACAAATCTGAACACAGAACCAAATACAACTTTTAAGAGTTTAACAGCAGATTAGACACAGCTGAAAAGAGCACTCATCCGGGATGCAGCATGATGTTATAAAGAGAAGGTGAAGACCGGGGGACATCCCTTTGGTTGGAATCCCAGGAGGAAAGGAGTGAATGAGGAGGGATTTCATGAACAGATAATAGCCAAGAAGTTTCCAAAACAGATTTAAGATTCCAAAAACCCATGGAATTCTGAGTAGCATAAATAAAAAGAAATCCACATCTGGCCATATTATTGTGAAACTGAAGGGAAACAAAGACATCTTAAAAGCAGCCAGAGATGGGTACACATGATCTCTCTGTATTTTTTCCCTACAACTGCATGTGAATTTATAATTATCTCAAAATGAAACATTTAATAATTTTTTTAAAAGCAGCCAGAGGAAAAAAGACATATCCTGAAAGTCAGCCATAGTTAGATTGACAATTGCCTTCTCAGATGTGACAGTAGAAGCCAGACGCCAATGGAAAGGTGTCTCCAATGTACTAAAAGAGGACTGGTGCCAACCCGAATCCCATACTCAGCAAGAATACCCCTTAAGGGGACTTCCCTGGCGGTCCAGTGGTTATGACTCTGAGCTTCCACTGCAGGGGGTGAGGGTTCAATCCCTGGTCAGGGAACTAAGATTTCGCATGCCACGAGGAGTGGCAAAAAAAAGAAAAAAAAAAAAACTCTTTAAGAACAAAGGTGAAAGAATGCACCTGTGAGAAGGTGAATTCTGCTCAGTTTTGAGAGGATATAGAGGCAAACACATCCATTAGGTATTTGTTGAGTATTTACAGTGTGTCACTGTGATATCACATGCTAGTTGGGGAGACAGAAAATAAACAAACAAGTAATCCAGTGTCAGATCTGATACGTGTGTGACTGAGGCAGAGGTGCCCCCAAGCCAACAGCTGCGTTTAGTGCCCATCGGCAGCAACAGAATGTGCTCTTTCAAATTCTGTGCCAGGTGTGGGAAGCATGCTTGGACCTACAGCCCAGGCCTGCTTTTTCTGCACTTACTGGTGACAGTAAGCTCTTGTGGTGATTTCTTTCTGTGGGACTTCAGTAGAAGCACAGGTAGAGAAAAGAGCTGAAGAGTGCAGCTCAGTGAACATCCACCCTGAACACACCTGGGCCGCCAGCATCCTGCATCCCTCCTCAGGTGCCCTTGCGGTCCCTCTGCCTCCAACAGTTACCACTGTCCTGATGCCAACAGCATAGATTTGTTTGCCTATTTCTGAACTTTATACAAGGGAAAATACACAGCATATGCTCAGTGTATACTCTCTGGTTCTTTTACTCTGTATTATGTCTGTGAGCTATATTCACACAATATAGATATGTTGTCTCTGTCAGTGGTTTGTTTTTTTTTCCCCTATTGTCATCTTTTGTTGTCTGACTGAATCACAGTTTATTTACCCATTCTCTTTTTGGACATCTGGATCATTTCCACTAGTCTTTTAATAAATTATGTTTTTGCTGAAACAAAAAGCATTGATTGATAGTAAACTTTCAAGCTAAGGATGTGTACTGTCATTTTTAGGATAAACAATAAGAGAATGGAAATAGACTGTATAACTTCTGAATTAATAAGGGGAAAAATGAAGTCCTAAAAGAAAGAGAGGAAAGAAAGGAGAAAACGCAGGCAGGTCAAATTGAAAGCACAAATAAAATAGTAGATTTAAATCTAACTATTATGGAAAAACCCAAGCGAACTTTTTTGCCAACCCAATATATCAGTAACGACATTAAATGTAAAATGTTTCAGTTAAAAGATAAAGATTTTCAGATTGGGGAAAAAAATCCAACTATATACTGTTCAGAAGAGACATGTCTAAAACATAAGGATATAAAAAATTGACATTATTAAAAGTTTGGTTAAAAAAACAAAGTTTGGTAAAAAGATGTAACACGTAAATACTCCATAAGAAAGCTAGTCTTTGTGGGAAAAGCATTACTGAACTAAAGAGGGTCAGCATTTTATAGTAATAAAAGATTCAATTCACCAAGAGGATTTAAATGTATATTCTGTGACCCAGCAATCCCATTGTTAGGCATATACTCCAAAGAGTGTAACTGTTCAAAGCTGGGGTTTTTTGTTGGTTTTTTAAAAATAACTAAACCCTGGAAACAATGGGAATATCCACCAGCAGGAGGGTAGTTTTGTTTTTTGTTTTTGCGGTACGGTACGTGGGCCTCTCATTGTTGTGGCCTCTCCCATTGCGGAGCACAGGCTCCGGACGCGCAGGCTCAGCGGCCATGGCTCACGGGCCCAGCCGCTCCACGGCATGTGGGATCCTCCCGGACAGGGGCATAAACCCGTGTCCCCTGCATCGGCAGGCGGACTCTCAACCACTGCGCCACCAGGGAAGCCCAGGAGGGTAGATTAATAAATTGTTGCTTAGTTACACCGCAGAGCAGAGAAAATGGGTGGATCATGCACAACAAGTTACATGAATATTACAGAAGTAATATTGAGTCTAAGACACAAAATAGTATATACACATGATTCCATTTAGATCAAATTTTAAAAGAGGCAGAAGTAAACTGTATTGTTTAGGGGTGCATGCAAATGAGGTATAAAAGCAAGGATGTTATTAGAGTCAGAGTAAGGGCCGGGGGATTTAATCAAGAAAGGAACCGTGGTGGAGAGCTCGCCCAGGTGCTGCCATTTTCTCTTTCTTGGTGGGTGGTGAGAACGTGGATTTTTCTTTCTTTTTTTTTTTTTTCGGTACGCGGACCTCTCACTGTTGTGGCCTCTCCTGTTGTGGAGCACACTCCAGACGTGCAGGCTCAGCGGCCGTGGCTCACGGGCCCAGCTGCTCTGTGGCATGTGGGATCTTCCCGGACCGGGGCACGAACCGGCGTCCCCTGCATCAGCAGGCAGACTCTCAACCACTGCGCCACCAGGGAAGCCCAGATTTTTCTTTTTCTTTTTGTGTTAATGTTTGTGGTCATCAGACACCTCTTTTCTACACTGCTTTCTAATTTTGTGGTCTGATTTACTTTTATGGAGTTGTTAATAGTGTTTTTTGGTGATGGGGTTATGGTTCACTTTTACTTGCCTTATTACATCTTCAGTTCTTTTAAATCTTAAGTAAATATTTGAAAAAATGAATGTCCTCATAAGATCTTCCATCTGAGAAAAACCAAAAGGCTAGGGTGTTACGTATGTGACCTACAGAAAGTAGCGTTGACCTCTCTTCTCACATCCACAGGTTAACTTTGAGGAATTTAAGGATGGTTTCGTGGCCGTCTTGTCATCACAGGCTGGTGTTGGCTCCTCAGATGAAGACAGCGGGTCTTTGGAGCCAGGTAAGAGGCCTTCCTGGTCTCTGTTACGTCTCTTCCTGTGATTCCGTGACCCCTGGAGTATGATGTTCTCACCAAATGACGCAGCAGATCTGTCTCTGCCAAGCTACGTAGACTGGAACTGACGTTTGGGTTTTTTCTTCTTTTGCTTCCTTATTTGTAAAATGGTGTTGTAAGGGGAAGACTCTTTTGTTTTCCTCTACAATACACACAATCTTCTGAATATACTGGCACTTCTGGTCACTAGATATATGTGGTTTTTCCCACACCAGGCCGTTTTGCAACCCCAGCTGGGTGTCCTACAATTCAACTCTGTTCTGACACCGTCTACCTGGACACGCCGTCAGACCCCACAGGGGAAGGGCTCAGTCCCCCAAGACTGCACCCTCTTCGGACAGCCATCTCAAATCCAGGTTGTCACCTGTGCTTCTGACCCACCTGTTATAGATCAGAGGCTCCCACGACCTCCTCAGGTTCAATTAATTTGCTAGAGCAGAACCCAGGGAAACCCATTTACTTACTGGATCACCGGTTTATTACAAAAGGATATGACTCAGGATAAGAGGTTTGTGGGAAGGGGCTCGGAGCGCCCATGCCCCCGTCAGGCCTCACTCTTCCCCAGTCTCCACGTGTTCAACTCGGAAGCTCTCAGAACCCCGTCCTTTTGGGTTTTATGGAGGCTTCATTACAGACATGACTGATCAAATGATTGGGCATCGGGGATTGAACTCAACATCCCTGGAGGTCAGGGGGTGGGGCTGAAAGTTGGTTTCCCTGGCAACCAGCCCATCCTGGGTGTGGTTCCAAAAGTCACCGCATCAACATAAACTCAGGTGTGGTTGCTCTCATCACTTAGGAAATTCCAAGGGTTTTAGGAGCTGTGCCAGGGATGGAAGACCAAATACATATTTATTATAAATCACAGTATCACAGATGTCAAGTTAATACCGCGTGCTGTCCTTACAGCATAGGGTGTTGACAAGATAAAGTGGGTGTCGGGAGTGGAAGCATTGGAGAATCAAAAGCGCAGGGCAGGTGTGAGGTGTTAGCCAGGGCTCGGAGGCTGGCGGAGCAGGCAGGATGCCACCAGCCGAGGCAGCCCTCAGCCTGTCTTCTGTCTCAGACAGTAGCTCTCTGTGCTCCTAGGACTTGTGAGAATCTTGGTTTTGAGCAGGGCCAGTGGGACAAAGGTAATATTTCAGAACAAACGGAAGTGGTGGCTTTGGTCAGGAGGCGGAGGGAGGGTTTTGGAGGGAGGCCCCCTCGATGTGTGGACCGCGGGCTCCAGTCGGAAGGTGATGGCGGACATGCTCATTCGAAGCCGTGCGGGACCCTCGGGCTCGGCTGCTGCGGGCAGCACCTGATGCGCCCCGGCTGGTCACGGCTGCGTTTGACGAGTGTCGGGAAGGAGAGTGAAGTGGTAGCGGGTCCCTCCCTCCCACGTGGGGCAGGTGTTTGAGGAGTCTGCCCCGCAGCAGCCCCCTGGTCTGCTCCTGGACCCCGGGCAGGTCCTTGGTTGGGAGCAGGTGCACGATGATCTGGGCACCAGGGGTACCGAGAGGGAGGCTTTGTGTGCCAGGCTTGGAGCTAATGGACGTTTTATGTAGATTCCAGTGAACCGTCCTAGAAGTCCTGTGGCTACTCCTGCCTGTTATTCAGGTGGGGTTTTGCAGCCTGGAGCCAGGCCCTGCCCACGCCCCTGGGGCTGAAGTCAGCTGCCCCACCTCCTCCTGCTGGAGCCACGCCAGAGCCCTGATGCTGGGGGAGGAGTCAGCCCGCCAGCAGCCCCATCGCCCTGCAACTCAGGCCATTGGCTGCTTTGTCTCACACTTGTCTTCCTTGAGATGGGAAGAAGCCCACTTGCCTTTCCCGACTCAGGGTTTTGGAGTGTGATCGTGTGACCGTGAACGTGGATGTGCCCAAGAAAGGCCGCGCCTCTGTCACTGCCCCCCTCTCCATGCTGGAACATGTGTGCGTCTGTGGGGTGTGTCCTCACTTCCTCCAAAGATGGGAGAAGCTGTTTCAGGACTGGCACTTTTCCACACCAGTTCCGTTTTTTTTGTTTGTTTGTTTTAGTTTTTTTATTTATTTAATTTTTGGCTGCATTGGGTCTTTGTTGCTGCTCTCGGGCTTTCTGTAGTTGTGGCAAGCAGGGGCTACTCTTCATTGTGGTGCACAGGCTTCTCATTGCGTGGCTTCTCATGTTGCAGAGCACGGGCTCTAGGCACACAGGCTTCAGTACTTGTGGCACGTGGGCTCAGTAGTTGTGGCTCGCAGCCTCAGTAGTTGTGGTGCACGGGCTTAGTTGCTTCACAGCACGTGGGATCTTCCTGGACCAGGGATCGAACCCGTGACCCCTGCATTGGCAGGCGGATTCTTAACCACTGAGCCACCAGGGAAGCCCCCCGGTTTTGTTTTGTTTTGTTTTTCTCTTCTTTCGATTTTCAGTGCTTTCCTCAGTTACACGGTTGTAAGCCCACCTGAGGCGGCTCGGACGGGGCTTGTGCACAGAGCCAGGGCACCGGGTGGCCCTGCAGCCACGGCTTGTGAGAGCCGGGGTGAGCCCTGCCCCGTCCTCTAGGGCCGTGTGCGTTTCAGCTTCTCACCGCAGCCACCTTCCCAGCCTCCCCCATCCAGGGGCTTCATCCCTCCTTCCCTGGCCCTGTCCACAGTGTCTCTCTCTCCTGCTTTCTAATCTGTCTGCCGGTCCTTCCCACCATCTCCCACCGTGACTGGAAAAATGATTGGAGCTTTGATGCTCCAGGGATGAGCATGTCATCAGGGGGCCAAACACCCCGGGGCTTTGAGGAACATCCCGCTTCCCCATCATTCTGCTCCTTTCAGTAAAGGCCGTTACAGAACATATAACCAATGTCTTTTCACTTGTAGACCTTGGTATTCTACTCCTATAAATAAATACGCACACGCAGGAGGCACAGCCAGGTGTCCAGCACAGGGCACCGTTGGCCTTGTGCGCTGCGGGCCGTCTGGGCAGCGGGTGGGGACTGGCTGTGACCCCCAGTGCTTCCCGCCAAGAGGCCGCGGCTCTGTGTTCTGTGGGTGGTGGGAAGCTGCCCCCTTCCTGTCGTGATTTGCCACGTGGACACTCTTTTCTAGAGAAGCGTTTCTCTCTGTTGGAGGGAGGGGGCTGACACGTTTGGGGAACATTATGAAACAGCTGTGTGTTTTCTGGGCATCTCATTCCTCTGAGGAAAGTGCTGACCTGCTGAAATGATGAAGAAATGGGGCCACATCCAGGGCGGGTGGGACTCCGACAAGGACGGGTTGGGTCGAGGGGGAACTCAGGAGGGGAAGGGCAGGAGCAAGGTCAAGCCACAGGGGGCAGACGTGGTGCTGGGTCACGACCTCCAGGTGAGCCGCGAACGGGCCGGGCCTGGGAGGGCCCACGTGCGTCAGGCCCCTCCTCGTCTTCTGCAGCTGGTTTCCCAAATGTGCTGCAGCTGCCCACTCCCACCTCTCGTGGCTTTCCTCTTCCCGCACCTCCCCCCCGCAGTAAAGGTGCGGAGCCTGTGTGCGGGCCCCTCCCCACTGCGTGGGGTACTCAGAGCCTCCTGTTTCCTCCCTGCCAGGGCGTCCGCTCCCTGCTCTCCAGCAGCCCTGGGAGTTCCCACACGGGAGAGATTACAGGGCCGGGCAGGGCCCGTGATAACCTCCGAGTGTCCCGGGGACATGGTCAGCCTGCCTTAAATGTCCGCTGTCAAGTGGAACTCAGCAGCTTCCTCCCCAAACTCCTCCCTTGTTCCTAGTTTCTGTTGGTCACTGGCATCACTGGCCAGGTTGGACCCAACCTCCTCCTCTGATGGTCCCAAGGTCAGGGGCTGCAGAGTTGGTGCGGAGGAGACAAGGGAGGTGGTACTTGGCCTTAGGAAGCGTGACGCATCCGTGTGAAACGGTCCTGTTTTCCTGACCTGGCCTTACTTCCTTGGATCCTCTCCCCCAACCTGCATGTTCTGGTTGCTTCCTTCTGAACCTGTGTCCTCTCCTGGCCGTGGCCCACTTCACCCTCCCCCATCTCTCTCCGGCTGCCCAGATTCCCTACAGAGTCAGCATCATTTCTTCTCTGCCTGCGGGGTCCCCACTGCTCTGCAGACGTGGGCAGGTAAGGAGGGAAGAAAGGTGCCAGGGGTTTATTAGGGCTTATGGGATTCTCATGAATCCCAAACTAAAATGCACTCCTGCCTCTATCCCAGACTTCAGACCCATGTGGAGTCTGAGGCTCCCCAGCTATGCTGAGGTCCTTGCCTACCGCATCCCATCCGGGGGGCAGGGGGGTCCTGTAGTGAGGGGGGTGGGTGGGACATGACCTTCTGGTCTCTAGAGCAGTATGTTGCTGGATTATTGGAGGCTTTTTTCCTTGTGTAAAAAGCTAGATTTTTGTATTAGTCTTTTATTGCATAACAAAAGCGTATTTTGGTTGGAAACATTTAAACAGCACCTAGAGTTTAGGATGGAAAGTCCCTGCCTCCCGGCCTGGCTGTCTCAGCCCCAGCCCCACTGTCGACCGTTCCCTGTGTTCTTCCAGGTGTTTTCCATGTGTGTCCCTGAGAGCCACGCTTTGCACCCGAACCTGCACCTTCGTAAAGGGCATCTTGGCAGCACATGTGGGCCCAGAGGCTGTTTGAGAGAACACCTCCTGTTTTTATTCCAGGTGCCCCCCGGGCTGTCCCCCCAAAGTACGTGAGTGGCTCTAAGTGGTATGGCCGTCGGAGCTGGCCCGAGCCCTGTGACGCTGCAGGTGGAGCCCCGTGTTTACCAGAGCAGACTGCCAGGCCCAGTGTGAGAAGCCAGCTCCGACGCTCTGCGTCTCTGGAAAGTGTGGAGGTGGGTCGATCCCCCCTTTGCCCTCGCCCAAGTACGCATGCCCCCCGCCATAGACACTGCTCATGTGACACGATACGGGAAGATGGGAGGGGGCATCTATCTCATCACCAGAGCACTTTGGGGAGTGACATTTAGTTTTAAGGTGTCTCTGGGTCTCGCTGTCTGCATGGAAACTGGCCACAGAGCGTCCTTCTTCAGACACAGGGGCCATGGAGAATGCCCTGCTCACCACTAGCCCCCTCCCCTGGCACTGCCAGCAGGAGAGGAAGTTTAATCAGCCGAGGATAGAGAAAGCAGCGCTGGGCGCGACTGAGGCTCACCCTCTACAACTTGGCGGGCATGTCATGCCAGATGCCTCCGGGGACCCCAGGCTCCCTGAGCTGTCCACTGCAGGAGCCTCGAGGGCTTTGTGTCAGAAAGGACTTCCACGGGGTAGATCCACACCCCACGGGTTAATCGTGGCTCGTTGGACCTGTTTTCGGGGTTCCAGAAAGTTCCTGCCTCCACCCCATTATGTCCACCTCTGTCTGATGAGGCTCTGGGGGGGCTTCCCTTTAATAAGACAGCTCTGGGCCCCCATATTAATTTGTTTATATTTTCAACATTTGTTGAGGCCAATAGGAAAAGCAAATAAATATGTATTTAGATCCTGGAGTCGCTTCTCTCAGGGATGTGCTGCACTTGGGCGGCACAAACAAACCCTAGGCCTTTGCTGCTTTATTCGCTCTCTTAAATTTGGCCCCAGGGATGGAAGGCTTCATGGGTCCGTGCCATCTCTGTGGTGCCGTTCTGCTTCTTAAAACCATCTTTGATCCCCAGAACTAGGACCCTAGGGTTGCTGCCTTTAGGGTTGTCAGCAGGTTGAATGCATTAGAAAAATGAGATATACCACCTGCCCCCAGAGCTCCAGCCTCAGTTCAGCGCCATTTCTAAGTGCTGAGTCTTGGTCAAGCCAGTGTTCCTTCCAAAATCAGAAGCAGACTTTGACTTTGTGGTCCGCAGACTCGGTCACAGAAGCGTGAGGTTTTACTGGACTTCTTGGTGGCCCAGCCCCTTGGGCACTGAGGTCTCAGCAGATCACCTGCTATCTCCGGAGCACCTGGGGGTCAGAGACCTGCTCTTCCTTGACTGTTGCCAACAGACATGGGTCATGAGGGGCGGGATGCAGAGGGTGCCGAGTGCAGGCCGCAGCGTGCGGTCCGAGAGAGGGAGCTGGTGTGCACGGGGCCTCGTGGCTGACCACCAGGGCTGCCCTGTGGGCTGGGGCTCCCCTTCCTCAGGTGTCCCCCCCACCAGCCCCACCAGACTGTTCGCGGTGCTCCGTCCGCTGCCCTTTCCTCTGGGGACTCACACGTCCTTTTCCTTCTGTTTTTCCAGAGTCTCAAGTCCGATGAAGAAGCTGAAAGTGCGAAGGACCCTCAGAATGAGTTGTTTGAAGCAAAAGGTAAAGCCCGGCCTTGTGGTCGGTGCCACCTTTGGCCAGTGCTAGGCTGCCAGGCAGTGGGCCGCCAGCCAAGGACAGTTTCCTGAGAAGTGCCCGGTGTGGGTGGTGTCCCTGGGGGGCCCTTTTCCTGGGGGCAGGGTCCCAGCTCTGGGAGACCCCTGAGGTCAGACCCTCGAGCGGGGACCACTGGCTAAGGGAGCAGCTTCACGGTCTGGGAGGACCAGCATGACCCCAGCCGGCAGGCGTGGGCCTGGGGACTCCTTCCTGAAGCACCCGGCCTGGGCCGGCAGCCTCCCTGCCTCCTGGGGCCCTGTCTGCCCCGAGTCGAGGGTAAGACGTGGTTCTGGTCCTGGAGAGCCTAACGGAGCACCCGGAAGGCAGCTGCAGGCGTGCTTAGCAAATCTGGGTGCATCAGCATATAGGTCTGCAGGTGCCTTAAGGACACCTCCCGCTGGAGTGTGTCACAGGGCAGAACGTGCAGGAACACGGCTCGAGGGCGAGACCCGAGCTGACCTTGAGCTTCTCCTGAGTGAGAGGTCTGCACTGGCACTGAGCATTATCCAGAATGTGGTCCTGGGGGGCTGAGGCTCTTGGTGGCTCAGTGTTGAGCTTGGTGACGTCAGGGGAATGACCGGAGTGCCTGTGCTACTGGACGAAGCAGAGGGACGCTTTTGTGTCTGGAAGAGCAGCCAACCCATGCCCTAAATCCCCCGGACTCTGTAAATCTTGGGGACGAGAGGAAGGGCTCCTGGGGAGGTTATTCACCGAGTCATTTCGGACTCTGCCCAGAGACAGGTTGGAGTTCTTCTTTCCCTCCAGGTTAGAACTGACACTGGTGTGTGAACAGTCATGTCAGACCTCAGAGGACTTATTTGCTCCTCTGCCAGCCATGAGAATACACCCCAGTGTCAGAATTGCTTTTCTATTGTTACGTAGAACTTTCAGATGTTTTAAGCTGGAAGGGATCTCAGAGGTGGCCCTTTCCTTGTGTTTTCCTCAGCTCAACCCACAGCATCATTCGTGAGCACACAGGCCCTGGCTTTCCTTGGCAAAGTGGCTTTCTGATCGTTAGTTGGGTTATCAAAGTAACGCCAAGGTGGCTCCTCTCCTGAAAACTCTAGACCACTGGCCGAGAGCCCAGGTCTGGTCAGGTGCAGGCAGCCCTCTTCCTGTGTTGGGCTGGGTGGTGTGGCCTGGGCGGGGAGGGAACTCTGCTTTGAAGCCTCGCTCATCCGAGGAGAGCTCCTCGTGGGCACCCCCAAGGTCTTTCCTCTTCCAGAGGGTGTTTCTCTGGCAAAGCTTCAGAAACCTCAGTAAGCCACCTGGCTAAAGTAGAAAAGTTATGAAACCTGGCCATCTGTCATCCAAACTCACTGAGGTGTCTTTGCATCTCAAAGACACCTGTGCCTCCTGCTGTGAGGTGGTGTGGAGAACACAGCCCACCTTGGGACGTTTTTTGCCAGAAAGAAAAAGAAAAAAGATAAAACTGAGCCTGAATCCAAACTAGGCTTTGATGCTAACTTCCGGTTTATAGGCGATGTTAGTGATGGAGGCATGCGACGAAGCAGAGTGGGGCAGGCAGTGAGGTGCTCGTGTTCCAAGGACTCGAGAGGAATAACCACACGCACAGGGAGGATTCTGTGTTGATACTGATTCAAAGAAATCAACTGTCGGGAGACTCTTGAGAGAGGGCTGGGTAAACCATTGTTGGTTTGTAGGGTGATGGTGGCATTGGGATCAGCAGTACACACAAAACACACAGGGGTGAGAACACAGCAGCTGGATTTTGCTTTCAAATACTTGAGCAAGAATAAACGGGGGTAGATGAAGCCGGGGTGGCCGTCTGCCCAAGGAACAGGACCACTGGCCTTTGCTAAACTGTGCTCTTTACTTTGGGTAGGTTTGAAGGGTTTCTGAAAATTAGTTTTTTGAACCTGACCTTTTTGTTCTAAGTACAAACCTTGCAGCTATGCTCTCAGTGCTGTGGCTTCGCAGGTTCCCTTCAGAAAATGCTTTCTGGGATTTCCCTGGTGGTCCGGTAGGCAAGACTCCGTGGCCCCCATGCAGAGGGCCCAGGTTCGATCCCTGGTCAGGGAACTAGATCCTGCATGCTGCACCTAAGACCCGGAGCAACCTAAATAAATAAATATCTTTTTGAAAAAAGAAAATGCTTTCCCCACATGCAGCAGATCCCTCCATTTGATTGTGAAAACTTGCATAGAATGCCAGTGGGAGAGTTATACCGTGAGCACTGTGTACCCACCACCTAGATTCCTCCTTTGAAGCTTGTCTCTCACATGTGTCCATGTGCCCGTCCCTCTGCCCATTCATCAGTCCATCCGATTTCAGAGTAAATTACAGCCTTGGTATGTGTCCCCTGCTTCAGGCCAGCTGCCAACCTGGGGTTCTGAGGTCTTCGGGAGCCTCCGGAAGCCCTGCAGCTCCTCCTTCGACACCCCCGAGAGCCGGGTCCGAGGCCTCTGGGAAGAGCTGGGTGTGGGCAGCAGCGGCCACCTCACCGAACAGGAGCTGGCCCTGCTCTGCCAGAGCGTCGGGCTCCAGGGCCTGGAGAAGGAGGTGAGAGAGGGCGGGGTGGACCTCCCTGATGGGCTGGGTCTTTGTGGCAGTCATGGTTGGTGCTGGGCCTGGAAAACCCCTTCACCGCCAGACACTGATTCAGTTGTCACCTTCTGGTCTCACATCCCGTGCTGACTCCCAGGGCTTGTGTCGAAGGTCCGTCTCTGGCCGCCTTCACGCAGGATCCTCCTCTGCTGGGGCACTCCTCCCCCACCTCTCCTCAGTGGCCCAGATCTGCCACCCAGCCCAAGTGTGGTGCCCGCAGCGTCTGGCTACGCTCCCAGCAGCTGTATTCACCCCTTCCCTCCTGCGGGGGCCAGGGGAAGTGGAGGGCAGTGTGATGGGACAGTCCCCTCCTTACTGAAGTGCTCTCAGCCCTGCCCTTGCTGACCCTGAGCTGCTGGGGGCCCGGGCCACGTTCCATACATACATGTCCCGCCATCCAGCAAGCTCCTGGCACGGCAGACATGGGATGGGTGTTTGTGGGTTTTGGGAAGCGCAAGTGGCCATTCACAGCAGGATGGAAACTGACCAGGTGTGTGGATTTCACACGCCAGAATGGGGAGACCACTGTTTGGATAGGACAGCGAGCCGCCTGCTTGGGGAGGGTGGGGGCCAGGCCTGGGTGGGGTGGGCACAGCTGCGGTGGGAGAGCCTCTGAGAAGATGCCTGGGGGCTTTTATTTAGGAACTTGAAGACCTGTTCAACAAGCTGGACCAAGACGGCGACGGCAGAGTGAGTCTAGAGGAATTCCAGCTTGGCCTGTTCAATCATGGATCCCCTCAACTTCTGGAATCTTCCACACTTGTCAAACCGAGCGGGTCCTGGTCTCATTACCAGGTAAAATGGGACGATTAACTCTTGAACCCCAGAGCGACTGCCATCACTCTCTGGCCTTCAGCATCTTCTGTAGGCCTGACCTCTCTGCCTGGTCCCCACAGAGGGTGCCCAGCAGTTGGTCGGGGTGTGTACACACACACGTGTGCTGTGGAAGGCTGTGCAACCTTGGGCTGATCTGGCATTGCTCCTGCCAAGTTGTGTGTCACTGGTGAGCTACTCACCTTCTCTGAGCCTCAGGTTCCTTGTCTGTAAAATGGACACACCTACCTCATAGGGGTCTTATGAGGATTTCCTGACAGTTCCTTGTTATGCCTCAATGTGGGGTACACTGTGTTCCAACAAGAGCACCGCCTTTCCCTCCTCCCCGGAGGGCAGTCACTGACGGGTCCGTGTCTTCCCCAGGATTAGCCTTAACAAGGATTCCTGGAGCTGTGCTCTCCCCATACTGTATACCTGAATTTTATCCTGTACAAGGCCAGCTGGAGGAGAGCAGATTTTAGGTGGTTATTTAAATTATGATGTTCAGTGCATTTGGTTTTTCTCAATCCCAGGACAGTCAGCCTCTGTCTCCCACCACAGGGCACGGTTGTCCTGGGGAGTCTTGCTGATCCCGCAGTTTGTGGGCAGCGATGCAGGAACAGTGACCTTGTTCTCTGCTAGGCCAGCCACGTCTGAGAATCAGGTTTCTGTACCTGAAGCCACTGAGACAGGGAAGGAACCAGGAGAGATGAGGGATGGTGCCAGGCCACCTGAGGGCAGAGACCACAGTGCAGTCGTGCCCAGAGCCTGTGGGAGGGAGGGCCTCCTCTGAGGTACAGCGGCCCCCGTTCCTGCCCAGAAAGTGCTGACATGGCCATGGGGTTGTGTCCTGTGCATGTGGATGCCAGCGTGGCTGGAGTGGTGACATGGGGCCTCGCACCTGGGCCCAGACAGAGATTCTCCTGCTCCATCAGGGGAGCAGGTGGGCCTGGTGGTCTGGGGGCCCCAGCAGCTGCTCCTTGTTCTGGCCCCAACTGCAGACGCGTGTCTGAAGGGCCCTGCCCTCCAAGGGGCAGGAAGCACAGCTGGATTCTTTTTTTTTTAAGATGTTGGGGGGGGTAGGAGTTTATTAATTTATTTATTTATTTTTGCTGTGCTGGGTCTTTGTTTCTGTGCAAGGGCTTTCTCTAGTTGTGGCAAGAGGGGGCCACTCTTCATCGCGGTGCGCGGGCCTCTCACTATCGTGGCCTCTCTTGTTGCAGAGCACAGGCTCCAGACGCACAGGCTCAGTAGTTGTGGCTCACAGGCCTAGTTGCTCCGTGGCATGTGGGATCCTCCCAGGCCAGGGCTCGAACCCGTGTCCCCTGCATTAGCAGGCAGATTCTCAACAACTGCACCACCAGGGAAGCCCCACAGCTGGATTCTTGCAGTACCTCGGCTCACCGGTCAGCTTTCTGGCTGAGGGATTTTTTTGCCCTTGTCTTAAAACTCTCTGACCCTGAATCTTGAGGACACGCGTCCTCTGCTTGGGCCACCCCCGCCCTCCTTCTGAAGCCCGTCTTGGGTTTCTCTGCACAGACCAGGTTTCCCTCAGCAGGAAGCCATTAGTGGTTTGGGGAGAAATTACCTCAGGGCCTGGCAGGCGCTGGGCGTCCCCTGCATGGCCTGGCGTGGACAGCGCTGAGCCCTGGGCTCGAGTCAGATCCTGCGGGCACCCCATTCCCTGGAGCAGGAATCAGTGCTGTTCTCAGGCCTCGGGGAGGCCACACAGGCGGGGAGGTCGGGGAGGGTGCATGAGGAGGCCACGGGGGCTCACAGATCTTGTCCCGACGTGCAGGTCCCAGAGGAGGGTGGTGGCCAGACCACCACGTCATCCCTTGTGTCCGTGAGCTCGGGCCCGCGCCTCTTGTGCAGCGTGGACGACGGCGCCGGCTTCGCCTTCCCGGAGCAGATCGTCACCCTGTGGGCCCAGGAGGGGGTGCACAACGGCAGGGAGGTCTTGCAGGTTTGGACCGGTCGCGCACGGCTGCCCCAGCAGAGGCGTCTAGGCGGGCGGGGCCACTGCCCACAGGGGAGGCTGGACGGAGCTCCCCCCGTCCCCCCCACCGCAGACACAGGCCCTGTGTAGGGAAGGCCCATCGTAATACTTTTTTCTTTATTTTTTGATATTAAGATATAAGAAGTGTTAAAAACATAATAAGTAAAAAGCAGAGAAAACCACAGCCTGAAACAAATCCGTTTGAAGGTAGGTTTCAGCATCTTAGACTCTCCCCCTCAGTGCGTGTCAGCCCCGGAGCTGATCTGCTGACCTGGAGGAGGGACGTCTTAGTGGACACCACTGTCATAGACGTCCAAGCGTTTCTACTCTCCCCGGACGAGCTCTGTGGGGAGTTCTTCTCCCCGTACCCGCCCTCCGACCTCCCTCCAGTGGTCACACACGAGGAGGCCTGTGCTCTCCCTGGTCAGTCAAGTCCCCTCTGTGGGGACACAGGGCAGCCCTGGGGCTTTGGAGGGAGTTCTGCCCTGGGTGGCAAGTCAGGTGCACACAGGGCGGGCACAGCAAGGGAAGAGTGCTGGGGCAGGTGTGGCGAACTAGATGAGTTAGTTTCATTTCCAAATTTCACTTTCCATTGTGAAGAAAAGCTTCAGCTCTACAGAAATCTATAGAATAATAAAGCCTGCCCCCCTCTGCTCCTGGTCTCCAGGGATGGTGACACGTAAAGGTCTGGTGGGCATTCTGCGAGCTCTCCCCTGGCACAGGAAAGAAATGCATATTTAGACATTCCCATTTAAAAAATTTCTTTTGCAAAATTGGTGTCATACCCTATACCTTGCTAATTTACATTACCCTTTCCCTGTCGTGGGACACGTATGTTTTTTTCCTGTTATGAATCTTGTCACCTGTAATGCACGTATACCCTTCTGCCCCTGTGCTGGTATTTCTCGGTAGGTTGGATTCCTGAAGGTACGCATTTTACCTCTTGATAGCTTCTATTGTATTGCCTCCAAAAATGTCCATATTGGCACAAACCAATAGAACAGGAAGGAGAGAAAAACCAGCCTTTAAGACAATCTGCCTGACTCCTCAGGCCAGACTCGCTTGGACCTAAGCTTCGCCGTTGCCGAGTCCCGCTGCCCAGCAGCCCGGGCAGAGCCCGACGCAAGGCCATCCCTGGACAGCTGGCCCACAGGACTATTCTGAGAACCAGAGGCTGAGGCCGGACCACTGAAATTGGCCCCCGGGGAGGGCCAAGAGCAGAGGGACTCATGGTTTTTTGTTTTTTGGGTTTTGGCTGTGCCACACAGCACGTAGGGTCTTAGTTCCCCAACCAGAGATCGAACCTGTGCCCCCTGCAGTGGAAGCATGGAGCCCTTAACCACTGGACCACCAGGGAAGTCCCAGAGGCTCATGGTTTGGAGATTCTCCCTAAGACGCTGCTCCTGATTCCCTGCGCTTGGAGGTGGGCTGGCTGCCATCAGGATCCGGCCACTGACGAGTCTCACGCTTGCCCTCGGACACTTCAGGACTTACTCTTATCACTGATCTCTTGCTGTCACAGCAAGTTTCCATTCCTTTAGCAACTGATGATTTTCCAGTTGCTCAGGGTTTGATTCCATTGAATTGAGAGGCAGTGACGTTACTGAACTCCCCTCAGCAGGACCCTCCACGTGGCCCCCCAGGCGTATCTGTCCCCCTGACATAGGGGGGCTCTCGGGTGAGCTGGCAGGCAGTCGGGGTGTCCTGGTGCAGCAGGTCCATAACTGGTCACCTGTGACACTGGGCGGGACCGCCAGCTGCCCCTGAGCACACCTGCCTGAGAGAGGTGTGTTCCCTGGGGGAGGAAGCCCGCTAGGCGAGCCCTGGCCTGGACGTGCTGGCCTCCCACACCTAGCTTCTCAGGACCTCACGCGAGTGTCTGTGGGACCACCACCAGGGCTGCTCTGTGCGGATCCCTGACCTCCTCAGGAATCAGGAGCCGCGCAGCCGGGTGTTCCTAGCCTGGGGTCTCCAGGAGCCTGCTCTGCGGTCTTCCCGAGGCCCAGCAGGATGGAGAGTGGACCTCGTCGGAGGCTGGAGGCCTCCCGTCCCTGCCACATGGGATCCTCTCCAGGGCAGCCTGAGCCTCCTCCCAGCATGGCTCTGGCTTCCGCAGAGCCCCGTCCAGGAGGGCGGAGAGGGGCCTCAGCCTCCCACGCCCTGGCCTGGGAAGCCACACACTGCTAGCCTGGCACCATCCTGGGGGTTACGTAGGTCCGTCCCAGTCAGCACAGAAGGAGTACATGGGCATGAATGCCAGGAGGCAGGCGCCCACGTTGTGCCACGTGGTCTTTCTAATTGGGAAGCTGCCGCTGGGACCACTTTCTGTCCTCTGCCCCCGCCCGTGGTTTCGTTGCTGGGAAGTGTGCGCTCGTGTCAGGACTTCAGCTTCCCAGTTGCTGCACATGCTTCAGCTGAGTGTCATTTCTCTCCGGAAGCACTCGCGGCCGTGGGGAAGGACGGAGGTTCAAGTCTCCGCCTCATAAGTTAAAGGAAGGGCCTCCCCGTGGGCCCTGCCACGTGCCTGCCCCGCCCGTGTGTCTGGGCCTTGTAGCCAAGTGCGCCCATCGCTGCAGGAGCAGACGTGGCAAAAGTGTTCTTACTGGGCAGCCAGCAGGATGGACGGGCGTTCCTGTCCTACTCTCTCTTTCTCTTATTATGGTAAAATACATAAAACAAATTTTTTCCATTCTTTTAACTGTGCTTTTCCGAGAATCCCAAGGGTGAATGAGTGCGACTGTCTGGAATGCTGGGCTGTGGCTCATCTCTCTCTGATAGGTCCTGTGTCCACCAACAGAACCCCCATCTGTTCCTGTATCTGTTTGTGTGGTTCAGAGACATATTAGTCAGGATTCTTTGAGTCTGAAATGGCAAAAACCCAAGTCAAACTAGCTTGGGCAGGAGGAGGTTAGGGACCTTCGTGGTCAGTCGGAGAAGGACGTTAGGCTCGGGGGTCCTAGCTCCGGGTGTTGTCTGGACTCTGCTGGTGGGGGCCTTGGCCTCAGGTCCAGTCCCCTTGTGCAGCTCCCCAGGGCCCACGTGGTTTATACAACACCTGATTTCACAGGGAAAAAGCCCTTCTCTGGCCTCCCTATCAATCCCCAAAGTCCTCTGCTTGGGACATGCCCCCTTCTGTGTCTGTCACTTTGTCCAGGGAGGGGGACTCTGTCCAGCCTGGGTCATGCCCACCCTCGAGGCATGGGAGGACACTGGGGTTGACAGGGTTGGGGGGACCGTAGTGGGGATGGGGAGACATGGGTTGACAGGGATGGGGGGACCGTCAGCGGGGTTGGGGCAGGGGAAGGGCTCCACCCAAGAGGCAGAGACTTTGCAGAGAGAAAAGGAAGGTGCAGGGACAACGTGGTCTGGGCCTGACTGTCCTGAGGGAGCCCGGAATCGCCTGGAGACCCACTCATCCCGCCTGGCTGATGGACCTTGCTATTTTCAGAGCCTCGACTTCAGTGTGGACGAGAAGGTGAACCTTCTGGAGCTGGCCTGGGCCCTTGAGAACGAGCTCATGATGGTGGGCGGTGCCACTCAGCAGGCAGCCTTGGCCTGCTACCGCCAGGAGCTGAGCTTCCGCCAGTAAGAGCCCCGATGGGGAGGGTGTGTGGGTGCCGCTGGCTAGACCGGCCTCCTTGCCCCCGGGTTCGGGCACCCGGCAGGAGGAGAAAGAAGGATGCTTCGAACACAGTCACAAAGCACAGCACGGCAGTTGGGCCAAGAACACAAACCATTTTAATTGGGTTTGGCTCTGGGTTTGGCTGGCTTTTCAGGCCGTCCGTCTGCTGAGCAGGTTGGCACAAAGATTGGTTTTCGTGTGTTTATTGATTTTCTGAAGCTACAGAAAAGACTGGCAGAAATCCCAACCTCGATCCTCAAGACTTTGCATCTCATTAGGTACCAACAGTTGAGCCTTCTGTCAGGCAGTTCGGCAAAGGGGACCAGAGAAAGACTGTGCTTTGGGACAGGGATGCCTCTTCAGTGGGAGAAACGGGCACCAGGATAGCTGGTGCCAGAGATGGTTTGCACAGAGCCTTGGGCGGGACCCAGGGTGACCAGACAGGGACAGGGCCACATACAGGAGTCTCCTCTGTTCTGAGCAACTCCCTGCACAGTCACTCTGATGCCAGGCTGCAGGTGGCAGGGCTGTGGCCAGGCAGGATAATGGGTGGCCAGCTTCCTCCCCTTCATGCATCCAGTCCCAGGTTAGATGCTAGGGATCCCTGGGGCCCGAGACCCAGCTGCAGGCAAGAGGGAGCGTAGATAAATTCCTACCTGTCCTGAGGCCATCTGGAGGGGTGGCACGCTGCACGTTCTAGGCTCAGACCTCCTGGTTCAGAAACCTGCTAGAAACCCCTTTGCCAGGCAGCTGGCCTGTCGCTGTATGTGCTTCTGTAAACTGGGCACAGTAACTGTAGAAACGGCCCTGGGAGGAGGAGGGTCAGAGCCCAGCGCTGGCCGCTGCGCGGCACCGTTAGCCCAGCCATGTTTGTTCCTGCAGACGGGCTTGCTGGGCCCAGAGCGGTGTCCCCTTTGACCCCGCCTCCTTCACGCAGGGGGCAGGTGGAGCAGATGGCCAGGGAGCGAGACAAGGCAAGGCAGGACCTGGAGAAGGCAGAGCAGAGGCACCTGGAGTTTGTGAAGGAGACGGATGACCTCCACTCTGCCCTGGAGCAGCTCGCAGAGGAGAAGGTCAGGTAGGTCCCGCCGGGGTCCCCGGCCGAGGGTGGGCAGTGGACGCGGGCGGCCGCCAGCTGAGGCCCTGCTGTCTCACCTGAGCCCAGCACTCTGCTGACGTCCTTCCTTGAGGGAAGACGGTGCATTTTAAGAAGCAGTCTTGCCCTTCGCTTGGGAGCGTGGCGTCTGGCCGAGTGCCTGTGACGAGCGTCTTCAGGGGAAAGTGCTCTGCTGGCCTCACTCTCTGCTCCATCTGTCGGGGTCTGTCCCACTCAAGCTGAGTCTTCTGTCCGTGCCTGTGATCAGCGAGACGGGTGGACGTTTTGAGAGGACCAGGGAATGGCTTTGCAGCCTGTTGGCTCCGCAGGAGGGAGCCTGGGGCCCAAAACCGCACACCAGGCATCGCCCATCGGGTGGCCTGAGCGGACTCCTGGTGAGCTGGCCGGGATGGTGGTGGACAAACCAGAGGAAAGAATTTCTGACCTTTTCGAAAGGCTTTCCCCCTCTCCTGAGGCGCCACCCGCCTCCCGGTGGCTCTTTACCGCGGCTGCGCTCTGCTGCCTCCCTGACGTGCGCGGACGTGGGGCTGTGTCCTGAGGCGAGGCCTGGGGACGTGGGGTCCTTGGGGCTCCCTGCTCTGGAGCAGCCTGACCCGCACACGTCCTTCCTCTGTGCCCTGTGCTGCCCCCCACCCCAGCGCCCACAAGCTTAAGTGTGGACGATTTTAGGCGATCGGTCAGGGAGCTGAGAACTGATTTGCGTTGGTCTCGGCCCGGTCGGCCTGACTCTCCCAACCACCCAGAAGGGACTCAGCGAAGTTCTCTCTGGGTCGGAGAACCAGAGACTCCAAGGCCGTATCTCAGTCCAAGAATCTGGTGGGGGAACACACGAAGCCTCGAGGGTCACGCGAGTGTTTGGATTTTGCCCAGTGAGCAATGGGGCATCATTGGTACGTTTTTAGAAATCGTTTTTATGGTTTTGTTAGGTTGTTTTTATTACAAAAGTAATAAATGATACATGTTCACTGTAGAAAACTTAAAAAATACAAGTAGGGACTTCCCCAGTGGTCCAGGGGTTAAGAATCCGCCTTCTAATGCAGGGGATGCAGGTTCGATCCCTAGTCGGGGAACTAAGATTCCACGTGCCACAGGGCAACTAAGCCCTCATGCCGCAACGAAGAGCCCACGTGTGGCAACTAAGACCCAATGCAGCCATAAATAAATAAATAATTAGAAAGAAAGAAAATACCAAGTAAAAGGAAAAATAAAAGCAAAAGTCTCACATCCACGGAGGTTATCTCTCCTAACATTTTTTGTGAGTCCCTCGCTTTTCCATGCACGTGATTACTTACAGAATGGTGTTGGTGTCGCATATACTTTCTGACGGCCACAGAGCACCCGTGATGTGGGTCTGTTCTGCCGTATTTTACTGCACTTTTCCCCTTTAAAGAGTGGAGGGATATGATCAAATTTGTGTTTGTAAAATTAGCCCCGAGATTTGTGGGCTGTTAGATTAATCACACTCGTCAAACCTTTTCCCTAAGTGATGGCTGCCCCCCTTCCCCTCATGCCCCTGCCTCGAGGCTCTGGGGTGAGATTGAGGGAGGCCGAGCCCAGTGTTTCTCATGCTCTATTGTTGACGTGGCCAAGCTCTGCTGAAGAGTTTCATTCGTCTTCAATCTAGATAGACTGGGTCTGAGAATCCTTTTAAGCAGCTGTTTTAGCGATAAAGCTAAGATCTAGCACTGTTTTCCCTGCTGATAGAAATGGTTGTTGCGGGGACTTCCCTGGCGGTCCAGTGGTTACGACTCCGTGCTTCCACTGCAGGGGGTACAGGTTCGAGCCCTGGTTGGGGAACTAAAGTCCTGCATGCTGCAAGGTGCAGCCAAAAAAAACCCCACAAAGCAATGGTTATTGCAAAAGATCACGGCAGAGTCTGAGGGGAAGGGCCTCTGCACCTTTCTCTGGCTGCTTTGGGATTTGCCACGTACTGGTTTTCTGATGCCTGTGTCCTCGTGACAGAAGCTGGCTTCTGTGCGCATTTGGTCACTGAAAGCTTTGGTGCTGCCTTTATTTATTGATTCATTTTTTGATGATGTGGAGGAGGTTGAATGGCCGAGGAGCGTCAGAGACCTACCCAGAGGTCACCCGCTAGCTCACCCCAGAGGCCAAGGGACCCACTGGCTCACCTTGTCTGTGTGGGGTCACCTCCACCAGCCCCAAGGAGGGATTTAAGGAGGCCCCGCATCCTTAAATGGCACAGCATCTGCAGCTCTCTCATCTGCCAGGGTGGACAAACGAGTCCCAGACGCTGTGGCCGAGTGCTCCGGCGAGAGACCCCGGGGAGGGAGAGGCCCAGGTGGCGCCCCTCAGGAGCCCGACGAACCATGTGCCATGTGCCTTGCAGACGCCTGGAGCAGGGGTACAGGGAGAGGCTGAGTCTCCTGCGGTCCGAGGTGGAGGTGGAGCGTGAGCTGTTCTGGGAGCAGGCCCGGCGGCAGAGGGCTGCGCTGGAGGAGGACCTGCAGCGCCTTCGGGCCGAGGAGGCCAGCCTCCGCCAGAAGCTGAGCCTGACCCTGAAGGTAGGGGTGTTCGGGGGGCGGAGGGGTGCCTCCCACCCGGAAAGACGGAGGCGAGGTTGCCTAAGGGTCCATCCTCCACACCCACACCTCCCTGGTCCAGGATTAAACCCTCCCCGTGGTGCTGGGGGTTTCACACTAAAGAACATTTCCTGCAGCCATGGAAAGAGCCCATCTCTCAGCCAAAGCAGAAAGGGTCCTGGCTTTTCTGGGAGACACATGGTGCCTCATGTCCAGCCGTGTGGGCAGCAGCATGGGGGACCCGAGGGCCTCTGGGTCAGCGGCTGCAGCCACCTCTGCTGCACCCCTGGGACCAGAGCACCAGTGGGGTCAGTGAAAGACAAAAGCATCAGCCTGCGCCCCCAGCCCTGGAGCAGACGCAGTCTTCCGGGCTGTGGAGAGCGCCCCACGACCGGCGCCCACCCTGCATTTGCTTCCAGTGAGGTGTCCCCGGCCCCCCTTCCTCCTCCTTCCCTAACTTGGGGCTGCGGGCTCTGTCCGCACCTGCCCTGCCTCCCTCGCCTCCGTCCCCCTGGAGGACACGCTGGACATATGCCTTCTTTTTAGTTCCTGTGTCTGAGGACACTGCCTTGCTCCTGGTGGACACCTGGGCCGTCGTGGTACAGCTTTCAATTTGTTTTTTAGAAGACGGCTCGGGAAGGGTTGCCCGAGAGCTTGGGTGGGTGGGAGAAGATGAGGCAGTGGGAAAGGGGGAGTATCCCCAAGGGCTCCGTGGGGTCCACCTTCCCTGCTCATGAGCCCTGCCTCTCGCTCGGAGGGGGCAGCCCTTCCACACAGCTCCCTCCTCCGTCCCCGAAGCCGGCCGACCGCTGGCCTGTGTCTTGTAGGAAAACAGTCGACTGCAGAAGGAGATGACTGAAGTCGTGGAGAAGCTCGCAGAGTCGGAGAAGCTGGTCCTGAAGCTGCAGAATGATCTGGAGTTTGTGTTGAAGGACAAGGTGGGTCCTCTTGCTGATCCTGAGTCTCCAGAGAGGCGCCCCTGGGCGCCGGGTAAAGGGCGTCAGGGTCTTGACGAAGAATACACAGGCGATGGAATTTAGGTTTTTTTCTCCTAAAATTCTATAATGGAGAGAAAATTATCACGGCTACTTTCCCTGTGTTTTCCTCCACTTCATGCAGTGCAGGGGTGCTGGTGACGCCCGGGTGATGCCCTGCACGTTGGCCTTTTAGTGACAAAGCCAGGAGCAGTCAGCACCCTCTGCACAGACCCCAGTGACAGGGTCTTGGTGGTAGTGGGCACAGAGGAGAGGTTAGAGGCGCCCCAGCTGGCCCTTACCATCACCTTCAGAGAAGGAGGGGAGGGGAGGTGCAGGGTCCAGGCAGGGGGCCTCCCAGGTGGCCAAGGCAGGAAGGCAGCCCAGGCTCCAGGTGGGAGCATGGCCGCCTTCGATAAATTCCAAACATCCTTCTGCCCTGAGACCTTTTAGACAAGGGGAGGGGAGGAAGAGGAGGGTTGGGCAGCTGTACCTGCAGATGCTAATAAGCCTGGCGGGGACAGCGTCTGGGGGTGACAACACACCCACTACCTGGCCTCAGGTCCTGGCCCTCATTTTCCTGCCTGCATCTGGCTTTCAGCTGGAGCCACAGAGCACGGAGCTCCTGACCCAGGAGGAGCGGTTCTCAGAGGTCCTGAAGGAGTACAAGCTCAAGTGCCGGGTATGTGGCCCCCTACCTGCGGGGTCGTCAGGGCCTGTCCGCTCAGACCCGGGTGGGCCCTCGCACCCTCTGGCCTCCATGTGGAGGGTGGTCCAGCCCGGGCCCATAGGAGCATCCCTGTATGAGCAGAGCAGGCCAGAGCCTCTGATCTTGGCCTGCCTTCCACCAATGGGGTCCTCCGGGCCTCGTGTTCTGAAAGGAGACGGGTGGGACTTGCCTGCTCAGCACGTGTGCCCAGCCCCACACGGGCTGCCCAGGTGGCGAGACGGCCCCTGTCCTAAGTCCCCCTCTGTGTGTCCCGGCACCATGTAGGGCTTCATCTTGTCTCCTGTGGTTGAGTGTTTGCATTTCCTGGGCCAAATCTACCAACGTGAGCCCACTCGGCTGGCACTGCCGCTATGCAGAAGAGGGCATAGGTGGTGAACAACGTCAGTGCTGGGGAAACAGATCATAACCCATTACTCTCTCGAGATTACCGAGGACTCCAGCAGATAGAACATTATTGTTTGGAGTTAGGGGTCTAGTATCCATTTGCCTCTTAATGATTTCCTTCCCAATTAATGTTAAGAACTGTCTTTCTGCACACGATGATTTGGCCATACCAGAGGATAAAGGTGAGCCTGTGCTGGTCTGCAGTGTGACGTGACCCTTACCTCCTGCCCTCCACATCCTGAATCCCGGGTGCGCCTGCGTGTGGTCAGCTCTCACCCTCCTCGGGTGCCCGAGTGGTGTGTGTGGTTTGTGGTTAGGGGACGTGGTGCAGCTGGAATGTGCCGCTTGACTTTCTGAAAGGAACTCTCTTTCCTGCTGTGTTTTCTCTGTCACTTTGAGCACCTGTAACTAACCATCCATTAATACATTGCTTTAGTGCACCTGAATTTTTTCAAACAACTGTAACTGCCTTCATTTTTTCACATGACTCTGTCAATTAACAGCTGCTGCTGCTTTCACTTTTGGTTCTCAAAATTTTACATTTTCAAATATCAGCAGGAATATTTTACATTTTAGTGCTAAGCTACTTATTTAGAAATTTGCCCTCTCTATTTTTGGGGATATTTTTGGCTGTTTCAAACTAACAGAGCATTAAAAAAGCGTTTTATTTCAAAGTAATTTCTAATACATGAAGTTACAAAAGTGAAACTAGTCTGGGGAACACCTGGATGCCTCTGCCCCAGTCCACCGGCTGTGTACGTTTCACCGTGTGCATGTGGACGCGAACGTGTACATCGGAGGTGAGTCAGGCGATCACGACCCTCCACCCCGAACTGGTCCATGCACTTCCTGAGAGCAGGCCGACCCTTCAACCTCAAAGTGCTGTTCAGATGGCCAACGTTGATGTTACATGTTCAGGAATTTTGCTGGCTTCCTGTTAAACCTTTGATGGGGGAGTTACTTACACCAAGAAATGTGCAGAAGCTACAAAGCTGGGCTTTTCTTCCTAGAGAGCCAGCTTCCCAACACCTCCTAGGTATCTTAGTAACTTCACAGTTTCCACCAATACAGTCCTTTAACCTGCTTGCAGAAGCCACAAAGCTGGGCTTTTCTTCCTAGAGAGCCAGCTTCCCAACACCTCCTAGGTATCTTAGTAACTTCACAGTTTCCACCAATACAGTCCTTTAACCTGCTTGCAGAAGCCACAAAGCTGGGCTTTTCTTCCTAGAGAGCCAGCTTCCCAACACCTCCTAGGTATCTTAGTAACTTCACAGTTTCCACCAATACAGTCCTTTAACCTGCTTGCAGAAGCCACAAAGCTGGGCTTTTCTTCCTAGAGAGCCAGCTTCCCAACACCTCCTAGGTATCTTAGTAACTTCACAGTTTCCACCAATACAGTCCTTTAACCTGCTTGTTGGGTTTCAGTTTTGTTAGTCAACCTAACAATGTTCTTTTTTGTTTTTAGCTGTGTTGCTTGGCTTGCGGGATCTTAGTTCCCTGGCCAGGGATCAAACCTGGGTCCCCAGCAGTGGAAGCTCGGAGACCTAACCACTGGACCGCCAGGGAATTCCCCTAACAATCTTCTTTAGAGCATCTTCCTCCAGTGCAGGACGCAGTCTAGGGCCAGGGCCAGAGTCTGATGTCCTCTAATCTGGAACATTCTTAGTCCATTCAGGTGGCTGTAACAAAGATACCATAGACTGGGGAGCTTATAAGCCACAGAGATTTAGTTCCTTTGTTCTGGAGGCTGGTAGGTCTGAGACCAAGGTGCTGACAGATTCGGTGTCTGGTGAGGCCTCTGTTGTGGGTTGCAGGTGGCCGGCTGTCTTCTCACTGTGTCCTTCTGTGAAGGGGCGAGGGAGTTCTCTGGGGGCTATTTTATTAGAGCACAAACCCCGTCATGGGGCTCCATCCTCCTGACCTGATCTCCTCCCAAAAGCCTCACCTCCAGGGGGCTTCCCTGGTGGCGCAGTGGTTGAGAGTCCGCCTGCCGATGCAGGGGACACGGGTTCGTGCCCCGGTTCGGGAAGATCCCACATGCCGCAGAGCGGCTGGGCCCGTGAGCCATGGCCACTGAGCCTGCGCGTCCGGAGCCTGTGCTCCACAACGGGAGAGGCCACAACAGTGAGAGGCCCGCGTACCACAAAAAAAAAAAAGAAAAAAAAAGCCTCACCTCCAAATACCATCACACTCGACACTCGGGATCAGGATTTAACATATGAATCTGGGGAGGCACACTGTCTGTAGCACATTCCCACAGCCTTTCTTTGTCCTTCACGTGGAGATTTTTGAAGAATACAGTCTCTCCTTCTTTTCAATAGAAACGTTCTCGTTTTGTGTTCTCGTGATACTTCCTTTGGATTAAATTGAGGTTATGCCTTCTCAGCTGCACAATGTACATGATGTTAATTTTGATCACCTGGTCTCAGTGTGGGGTGACACGTTAAGACCATGCAGATGTCCTGCTCTTCATCAGAAGTTTCACTGGATTTAGTATCAGTGAGTGATTCCTGCCAACTCCCGTCTTTGCCACAATGGTTGTTGCAAAAGGATGGTTTTCCATCATCCACTCCACATCTGTCAGTTGGCACTTGGCATCTGCCATCAGGCAGAGAAGTCCTGTCTACCTATCTGTGTATCTGGTTGGTATGGGCTCAGGAATCACCATTCTCATCAGTGGTTTGTATTGATAATTCGTTACTATGTCGAATTACTTTGGTGCTCAAGTCATGTGAGATCTGGCCAGTGGGAGTGTCTTCCGGCCGGCAGCCATGACCTTGCGACTTGTCACTGTCATGTTTTGTTTTGTTAAGTTGTTCCATACTTTCCAGCACAGTGAGATGCTCCAGACTCATCTTATGTTTCCCCTGCCCTTGCGCTGGAATCGGCTATTTCTCCAATGAGTCCTGGCTCCTAACTGGAGAGAATGGCTTTTAGAGACCAAGATCTGCGTGCTGCGTGTGCTCAGCCTCCTGGGGGTGCTGCCTCGGGCCTAGGGTGTTTCTTATCGTCAGTCTCCAGAGTAGAGACGACCTTGAACCTCCCTGCTGTGTGTCACCCATCTTTCCAAAGTCACTGTTTGACATTTCCCCGTGCTTGTAAGCAGGATATTTGCTAGCACAGAAACTATGTTTTCCCTTGTTGCCGAGTTCCCTTCCTATTCAACTACTGTCTCAGCTTTTTTTTTTTTTTCTTTCTTTCTTTCTTTCAGCTGTCAGCCTCAGTTTTCTGGGGCAAGGCTGACTTTGGTAAAGGGGAGTGTAAGGACTTCCCTGGTGGTCTGGTGATTAAGACTCCACACTTCCAATGCAGGGGGCATGGGTTCCATCCCTGGCTGGGGAACTACATACGATACATGCCACGAGGCGCAGCGAAAAAAAAAAAAGATTTAAAAAAGTTGGGGGAAGTGTAAGATGTTAATCACTTCCACCTTAGGGGTTCTCTCTGGTTTCATATTTTCACTGCTCCCTCGGGTGGACACCATAATGGAGTAGCTTGTCCTTGGTCAGAAGTGCCAGATACAGATTTTCTCTTTACCCATTTCCACCCTGTTACATGCTGAATGTGTGTGTCCCCATAAATCCGTATGTTGAATCCTGTTCCCTCAGTTGTGGTGGTGTTCAAAGGTGGGGCCTTTGGGAGGCAATTAGGTCATGAGGGTGGAGCTCCATGAAGGGGATTAGTGCCCTTATAAAGAGACCCCAGAGAGCTCCCCCATCCCTTCCACCAAGTGAGGACATGGGAACAGATGGCCGTCTATGAACCGGGAAGCTCCCACCAGACACTGAATCTGCAGGCACCTCAGTCATGGACTTCTAGCCTCCAGAATTGTGAGAAGTAAATTTCTGTTGTTTATAAACTCTCCATCTGTGGAATTTTGTTACAATAGCCCGGATGGACTGAGACACCAGCCCTGACAGACGTCCCCCCCACTGCCTGTGCCTGGGTAGTCAGCCCCTCTGACTCAGCACGGCCTGGCTCCCCAGCTGGTCTGCCGCCTCCACCTCCCTCTCTGATGCTTTCGATGCTTTCCAAGCTGCTGTTGAAATCCCACCCTCCCCTGCTTCCTTGCTGAGCTCGCTTCTCCCGCTGACGAGAAGAGAAGCCTCAACAGGTCCAGAGCCCTCAGAGCCTTAGCGCTACAGCGTGTGCAGTGGACTTGCTGCCTTTCCTGGCTAGCACAGGACCCTGTGACCCTGTGACCACCCTGGGCATCCACAGGCACCCCCAAGTTCACATGCAGCCCACATGAAAACAGGCACCCTGGCTCCCAGCCCTGGGACACCCACTGTGTAGACTGTCTGGGACCCAGGACGGCGCATGTCACCCTCATCGGTTAGAACCAACAGTGGTGCCTGAGAGCAGAGAAGTCTGTGCCCAGCGTGGCATCTAAGGACCTGTTTTCTGGCACTGCTGAATTTGTGGGACATGCATATGCTCTTAAAATACCCATCTGAGGGGCAGAAAGAACCACCGAGGGGGGAGGACATTGGGTAGAAATGATTCTGTCAGTGTTTCCTGCCAGATCAGCACTGTCAGTAAAAACACCAGTCACATGTGTAATTTCAAGTTTTCCAGTAGTCACGTTAAGAAAGGTAAAAAGAAGTAGGTGACATTCATCATTTTAATTACATTTTATTTCCTGTATTACATCCACAGTGTCATTATTTCAACATATAATCAATATAAACACATTTTAAATGAGATGTTTTACATCCCTTTTTGGGAATCTGGTGTTTAAGATCGGTGTAGAGTTTATGCTACACACACCTCAATCCAGACTGACCACACCTGACATGCTCAGTAGCTGGCGTGGCGACATCGTGGGGTAGAGGGGACGGGGGTGCCCACACCTGCCGCCCCGCAGGTCTACCCCACGGCTCTCACATCCCAGCCCTGCCCTTTCCCCCAGGAAGGAGCTGCTCCCTCCGTGGGGAAACTGTGTATTTGCCCAGGAGTTTCTGAAGGAGTGATCCTAGTAAATCTCTGCTTCTGTGCTTCTTCTGAGATCTGCAGGGCCTGTCCCTTCTCCCACACGGCCTAGAACTGCCGATGAAAGGCTCCTTCTCCAAGGGCGGATGCAGAGACAAACCAGGCACTGGCCACCGGGGAGTTCAGGAAGATGAGTTTTATTTGACAAGAGCTGCCTGGAGAAGAAACTCAAATAGATTAAAAAATCAGAGAGGAGCGGACCTCCCTGGCAGTCCAGTGGTTAGGACTCTGCGCTCCCAATGCAGGGGGCAGGGGTTCAGTCCCTGGTTCGGGAACTAAGATCCTGCATGCCATGGGGCGCAGCCAAAAAAAAAAAAATCAGGGAGGGAGATGGGGCCTTGAGGGCGTGCCATGGCCTTGGCTGGTCTGGCTTCCCCCAGAGCCAGTTTCCCGGGAGGAGAAGCCGGGTGGAAGCTGCATCACGCATGCTGTCCTCCAGGTGGGGCGGCCACAGCCCATCTGGGGTTGGGGGGAAGAGTACGTGGACCCAAAGCCATGTGGCTGCGGTGCCGGCTCTGGGGCCACCTGGGAAGGTGAGATGTGAACGCTACCCTTTCTGGCCTTTTGAAAGTCAGGTGACCAAATGTGCTTGTTCAGGTATATTTCATTCGTGGGTGGACAAATTACGCTTGTCACAAACGAGACCCTTCCTCTTTTTTTTTTCCCCTCTGCGCTGTGTAGCTTGCGGGATCTTAGTTCCCCGACCAGAGATCGAACCCGGTCCCCGGCAGTGAGAGCGCCGAGTCCTAACCGCTGGACCGCCAGGGAATTCCCAGAGACTCTTCCTCTTAAGCCTTCACGCCCCCAAGTGTCCTCTTCCCCTTATGTGCGTGCTTACCCAACCACCTGTGGTTTCTCTGTATTTTCTCCATTTCTCACTTTCACTGCACTTTTTTTCCCTGAGTCCCTTCCTTGTATCCCGTGATGGAAGGTGGTGCCAGGCATAAGATGTCGCGAAATGACCCCTGCTCTTGTGTCGCTCACGGAGCAGTTAGGTGCCTGGGTGCAGCTTCGGTGCCCCATCCGCCCTGCTGAGCTGGGGCTGACTCCTGGGCCCAGTGGCCACAGTGGCTGGAGGAAGGGTCTGGCTCTGCCCACAGGACCTGCAGGACTGCAACGACGAGCTGCAGGCCGCACTGGAAGGCCTGCGGGCACAGCTGCCCCCGAGTCGGCACGGCCAGCTGCCCCCGGGACACGGCCCGGCAGGTAGGAGCCCGGCGTTTTGAGGTGGTGGGTCATGTGCTCCTTCCCGGGGTGGGGGGTGGTGCGTGGGGCTGGCCAGCTGCACAGGTGGTCACAAGCCCTTCTGACCTCTTGTGTGGGAGAAGGGGCCTACCTGAGGCCAGGGTTCTGTGCGACCCCCAGAGCCCCAAGGGAGATGGAGGAGGATGAGGGGTCTACCATTTGGGTAGAAGCAAGTGGTGAAGGTTATGAGGACCTTGCCATGACCTCAGGGCAGGCATGTCCCAGGGAGCCTCCTGGGTCCCGAGGAGGGGGGCAGAGTTGGTGATCAAAGGAGATGCTCCACACAGACGGTCCTCTGGGGGAGGGGAGGAGAGAGGAGCCTGCGGGGACAGGGGACAGGCTAGTCTCGGGTCTGTGACGGCTCGTACAAGGCAGGTGCTAAACCTTGTGGACCGAGGTCGGCGGGCCGCTGTGGAAGGGGTCTGAGATGGGGCGGGGCCATGGCGCCTGGGAACTAGGCTTCTGCCTCCCAGCCCGGAGGTCTCGACAGGCTGCAAGCACCGAGAGGTTAATGTTCTTGGCTCCTTCTAGAGACTGGGCTGGAGGTTCTGAGGCCACAGCTGTCCTTGAGGAGGACGGGGTTTGCGCCCACCCTGGCAGCTGGGCGGGGCGGGCACTACAGGTTCACGTGCTCCAGACTCCACGCCCCTTGCTGCCATGGGAACCACCACAACAGCCCCAGCCCAACAGCCCCAGCCCAGCAGCCCGACCACCTCTGTGGTCACATGTCACACAGACGCAGCCCCAGAGGACATGTCGCTCTCATCTGTAACCCTGAGAGCATTGGGCTCCTGTATTGTCCTAAAGCTGTTACTTAAAACAGGAAAGTCAACGTGGGAGCCTCCAAGGGAAACCGAGTGGGGTCTTCTGTGCACCTGGGCCCGAAGGGAGCCCCTCACCTGCAGCTGCATTAGTGGAGCTGATGGCTGCCGAGACCCACAGCCCTGCTGCCCTCAGCCAGGAGGTGTTGGCATGTGGCTGGTGAGCTGGTATCATCTGATCCCCAGATGAGTGTCTGGTGCCAGTGTGGCCATGGGGAAGGGGGTTATTGTCACCTCCTCTGTCCCTGGAAGGGACTGAGCTGCACAGAGCATGTGACCCTTGTCGAGAGCCACGATCTGTAATGCAGGGAGCAGAGGGACGGGGTCTGTGCCCAGGGTGCCGTGTCCAGAAGCCTCTGACGTGTGGCACCAAAGGCAGCCCCAAGCTTTGTGTTGGCACTGATACAACCAGAGCGCTCTCCCAGCTGGAGCATTTTCTCTTACACTTTCCCCCCTCGTCTGACCATAGAGGTTCTGTTGGCCCCTTCAAAGGAGGAGGGACAGTCAGGACAGCAGAGTTGTGGGGGCGGGGGCCATGTGGGTTGTGGAGTCTGGGCCGGCAGTGCATCCAGCTGGGGCCACTCCTGACGGGTGCCACTTGGCCAGACCCAGGTGGCGGCTTCCAGTTGTCAGGGCAATGGGATGCTCTCTTTCCTGAGATACTTACTCTGAGTTCTCTCAGGATGTCATTGAGCCTGTCACTCTTTTTCGTGGAAAACAATTTGGGCAAGAGGTCAGGGTGTGTCTGCTCCTTTCACTTTCTGGCCCATGAACCAGCAGCGGCGGTCACACACACATTCTGAGTCAAGCCCTGGGTGTGCCCCCCAACACGCACAACATGGGGGGCCGCTGGGCCCAGGAGGGCTGGCCGTGCTTGTGGGTTCACAGGCGCCCTTTGGGGGCAAGCTGTAAGGACGGGTGATGTTGCCGGTGGGGAGGGTCTTCTGGGCCAGGTGTAGCTCATACCCTCTTCCTACAATCTGTCAGAGCCTCCACAAGTGCTGAGTTTGCCTGACTTTTTGTTAAGAGCCCCACCCCCATGATTTGTGTGATGTAATAGAAAGTAGGGAGGGCCTCTGAGAAAAGGAGGAAGGCGAAATAAAGATTGAAGACAGAGCTTCGTCATGGCTCATCCTAAAGCACTGTCTGTGCTGTGGTCACTTTTTCCCGTTGTCCCCATCCCTGTGTGTGCCTGCCACGGTCAAGGGGGCAGGACATGTACCCCATGTGGCATCTTTCAGGGAATTCAAGGGCCTGACAAATCTGGCAGGGAGCCTCCTCGCCATTCATACCTTTGAGTGAGCTGCGTTCTGGCAAAGACTCGAAATGCTGGTTTGTAAAGATGCCAGCTTTGAGAACTCGGTGCAACGGACGGTCCACGGCCCACGTCCTCTTACTGCCAGCATTGCATTCCTCTTGTGGAAAGTGCCCACGGAAGGCTGTGCTTCATCCAGATATTGGCTTGGAGGTTGGATCAGACCCCGCAGCGTCCTGGGCAAGACATAAACGGAAGTGTCTTCTTGTTGCAGGCATTGTCACGTTTGTGGGTGATTCCGTCCCAGTGAGTATAGAGACGGAGATAATGTTGGAGCAGGTGAAGGAACGTTACAGAGACCTCGAGATCCAGCTGGAGACCAAGGTCAGGGGGGCTGAGGGAGGCCGGAGGGGTCAGGGAGCTTCCTGCTGCTGGGACGCTTCTGCGCACACGTCTGCCCCATAGTGAGCGCGCTCAGGGGGACGGAGGTTTGCAGGGAAATGTGCATGACATTGATGTTCCGCCTCACACCCGCTTCGGAAGCAGGCAGGACAGAAGGTATAACTACTAATGGGAGGGAGCAGGGTTGTGGTATCCCAGCATCACGAGGGCTGCACTGAGGCCAGACCTCCCTGCTTACTCTGTGCTGGGGAGTCACAGCTCCCAACTGTGTTCCAGCTGAAGCACCCTGGGACTGCCCTGCGTGGGGGCCTCCCGGGCCACCCTGGCCAGGCCTGTCTTCTTGGATGAACATGCCTCCAGCTCCGTGACCCTACTGTGGTGGGGTTTGTTGAGGGACGGTACCCACGTCTCGTCAGGTGTCACTGCCAGCGAGGCAGGGCCACCTCTTCCTTGTGGTCCTGCCCCTGGGCTCCTGCTGTGGCCTTGCCCGCCAGGTCTCCAGGGGGTTCAGAGCCACTGCGGCCTCGCGGTAGGCATTGTCCCCCCTCTGCCCTCCTGCTGCTGCTGCTGCCAGGCCCCCAGCCCAGCTCGGCCCCCAGCAGCCTTTCTGCGCCTGCCAGGCCTGCCCCCCTACGCCGCAGTGAAGGTTACGGGACGTGACAGAAGCAGGCAGCCACACGGGCCCTGGGGAGCCTTTCACAGGCCCCAGCACCTCGTTGAGGCCGGGCCCCCCGCTCTTTGGATGCTGTGCCGGGCAGCCTTGTATCGTCAGGCCGATCATGTTTAGGGGCCCCTGGCTGACATCACTCACGCTTCTTTTCCCAGGTGAATTACTATGAAAGGGAGATGGAGGTGATGAAAAGGGCCTTTGCAGAGGAGAGAAAGGAGCTGGAGCGGGCCTTCAAGCTCGAGGCTGGCGTGCTGCAGGGTCAGAAGGCCGAGCTGGCGACGCGGCACCAGGAGTCGCAGGAGGCTGTCCGAGGCCTGCGGGAGCGGCTGCAGCGGGCCGTGGAGCTGGAGCGGGACCACGCGCGGCAGCTGGCCCAGGAGAGGGACCAGCTGGAGGAGGCGCTGCAGCGGGTCAGGTCCGGCACCATATCCTTTTGGGATTTCGCGTCCAGGGTTTCTTGCTCAGAACCCGAATTTGAAATTGGATTTGGGCAAACGGCTCAGCATCACAATGGCTGTTACCTGAGGGGTTCTTGTTGGTGCAGACACGTGAGCCCTGAAAGAACAGGCTGTTTTACAAAGAGTCTGACTTTGTAAAAGTCAGGGATCTTAGTTCCCCGACCAAGGATCAAACCCATGCCCCTCCAGTGGAAGCATGGAGTCTTAATCACTGGACCACCAGGGAATTCCCAAAGATTCTGACTTCAAAAATATGTATTAACTAGGGCTTAGGCTCTGAAGCCCTTTGCTTTGTAGAATTTTGACTCACTTTACCTCCTGCCTCTGACTCGCCTGGTAGCAAGGGCAACACGGTCTCCATCGTCTGTCATCTCATGGTCCTTGGGGAGGTGGATAAAAGGCCCAAAAGCCCCAAAATAACAGGAAAGGCCATTAGTCTGGGTCAGTGGGACTGAACCCTAGAACCTGAGAATGGTGATCTGAGTTGTATCCTCTGGCTGCTATTAACTTCTCCATCTTCTGTGGGTTTTCTTTGGTATGTTTAGTGTGTATTCTTTTACTTTAACTTTTTATTAAAGTGTTATACGCACAAGAAAAATACACACATGTGTGCAGTTGGAAGAATTGTTGATGAATTGGACATATCTGTGTCCCCAGCACAAGTCCCCCAGGGGTCACTTTTCCAAGTCAGGATAGTGGCAACCCTTGGGGGCTTTGGGGAGCCCCATTTTTTGTTCTGGTTGCTGGTGTACATAAGAATGGAATTGTTGGGTCGTAGGACATAAGTGTGGTTTTCTTTTTACTTATCCTACTTAGAAAACATTGTCTACTGGATGTATAGATTTGTGTCCTATGAAAAACTCTCAGCCATTATTCGCAAAATATTGCTTCTCCCCTCACTGTCCTCTACAACTGGATGTATGATGTTAGGTCTTTTCTTGATACCTCATTGTCGTTTTGATTTGCATTTCTCTAATGATTAGTGATGTTGAGCATCCTTCTTCCTCCATTTCTTAACCTCTCTTTCATTACTTCCAACTTCTTTTCTGTCTATGGCACATTCTGCCAGTGAGCTTTTCTTTTGACACTGACTTTTTATTTTCCAAAATTCTATTTAGTTAGTCCTGTCTGATCATTTTTGACAGCTTCTTGTTGCTTGTCCCTTTTAAAATTTCTATCTTTTAGTTAAGTAAACATTTCATAATATTTATCCTTAGTTTGTGTCTGATAATTCCAGTATCTGAGGTTCCTACAGGATCTAATTCTGTTGTTCTGGCTTCTTCTGACTCTCATAGGGGGTCCTTTTCCACATATATTGTGGTGATCTTTGACTGTGAGCTCATGCTTATGTGATGTTTATCTCTGGGAATCCTGGGAGCTGTAGTAGAGGGTGCTCCCTGCAGAAAGGATGTGCTTTGCTTTTGCCAAGAGTTGGGAGCCTCTTATTCTGAGACCACTTTAACCTCTTCCAGGGAACTGGCCCAGTGCATGTATCCACGGTGTCGTTTCTCCACACTGGTGTAGGTGCTGGCCTCAGCACCCCATTTTTGTGTTGCTTACTGCTCATGGCTTTGGTTTCAGCTTCCGGGTTTTTTTTGTTTGGGGACCCCTGGAGGTTTCCATTACCTTCTGTGAGGACATCACACACTAGATGATCAGCTCTGCTCTGGTTATTTGGTGAGTGTGGGCAGCTGGGGTGGAGCAACTGCCATCTTATCTGAGGTCCCCGAAGCTGGAGGCAGGATCCCCTGCCAACCACATACACACACACGCCTGCCTTGAATCAGTTTGTTTTCCATCGTGGAGCCAGAATGACAGTTCAAAACACAGACCTCATTTGTGTCACTCCCCTGCTTGAGACCCTTTGCTGCTTTTAAAATTCCGTTGACTTCTATGTCTTTATTTTTCTCTCTAGTTCCTCATGAGGAAAAGTGAAGTGGTACTTACGCTCATGAACGAGATACTTATGCTTGACCTTATAAGAATAATACATAAACATATGAGGTCATGTGGCTTTGAGTACTTTTAGATTGAAAAGAAGCTAATGCCAGGTAGAGACCTGTTTAGGGGAATAAATGTCCGCAAGACCAACGTGCGTTAAGGATAGACTCTCTGGGCAGCAGGCGTGGGTTTCAGGCTGCCTCCCCGTGATCTTTGCTTGTCAGTTTCTCGTGTGTCACACATCGATGGGGGGTTACCTTCCCAGGGAGTCTCTAAGAGCGTCGGAAGCCAGGGGGGCTCCGGGCAGACTTGGTCCCGGCAGCCACTGTCGGTACTTGCTTTTCCCCTTGAAGGCTCCATGTTGCATCAGGTAGCCCTCTGTCCACTGACACGGGCATCGTCCCAAGCTCCTCCTGGTACTGACCTCAGGGTGTAGGATGGCGGCACTCTTCCCTTGGGATCCGGCCTCCCCAGTCCTTGTGTTCCTCAGCTTTGTGCTGGAGTCCCCTGGGTGGAGGGGGTGGCCACTCTCCTTGCAGTGACCTCACGAGGACTCACCCAGCATCTTGCACTGGTGCCAGCCGTGGGCGCACTCACATTTCAGTGGAGGTTATAAGATGCAGGAACAGGCCAGCCGTGAACACGAAGAACCAAGAATACACCAGGGAGTTGTTGATTGTGTGGCCGTTTTAGAAGCTAAGAAAGCTTTGTCTTCTATAGCTTATCTCTAGGGAGATGCAAACCAGAGCAGGTTAACACGGGATACAGGAGAGCGAAGGAAGTGGTGTCCTGCGCCCTCATCTAGGGAAGGGGAAGTGTGGCTGCAGGGTCACTGCAAGGCTGGAGTGCGTGGGGGTGACCAGCTTCTGGAGTTCCCACTCTTGATCCTTTCTTAAATTTCTCATGCAGAATCAAGTTGGATAGGCTCTCTGAAGAAAACACGTTTTTGAAAAATGAGCTGACAAGGATCCAGCAAGAGCTTGAAGCTGCAGAAAGGACAGAGGCTGCACAGAGGTAAGGGCCGTCTCAATGGTCCCACCCCGACCCCGGTCCCTGACAGGGCTTGCTCTTCGTAGAGTAGAGTAAGCTTAGAAGGCATTGCTGTAGAAAGTGGGACGTGTTCACAGATAACCCGCGTTCCAGGAGAGCCGTGCTGCCCTCTGACCAGCCTTGCCAGGCACAGCGGGGCTCGGGCCTCCTTGCAGATGTCAGCAGCCACCTTCCTTCCTGAGCTCCTCGCTCGCAGAAGTAGGAGGTGCCAGGTCAGCACCACTGCCACCAGCTCCGGCACAGGCCTGTGTGCCTCTGACGCTGCTCTGCAAGCACTGCTCACCCTGCAGACATACTCCACATCGTGCTCAGGGCTCGGGGGAGGCACCGAGCATTCTCGTAGGGGCGAGAGATACTGTTGCAGCCTTTCTGGGCGAGTAGGATCTGTTTGTTCTTGTTCTGATAATGGTTTCAGCTGTGCTTTCCTCCGAGGTTCATTCCTGGTCTGTCGATTTCAGTGAGTCAGAATCAGGGGTCGGGGGTCTGAGCACTGAGGCAGGAGCTGTGTGTGTGTGTGTGTGTGTGTGTGTG
>NW_020173938.1:777140-825468 GCF_003031525.2 Neophocaena asiaeorientalis asiaeorientalis | reverse complement strand
GTGTGTGTGTGTGTGTGTGTGTGTGTGTGTGTGTGTGTGTGTGAGAGTCAGGGGTCGGGGGCCTGAGCACTGAGGCAGGAGGTGTGTGTGTGTGTGTGTGTGTGTTGCGGTGGAGGCTCGGGCTTGCCTGTCAGTGGATTTCTGCTTTCACCATCAGAGCCTCATCCAAGGATGGTTTGTTTGGCTTTTTTTTAATGACATTCAAGATGAGCTCGGCTCTAAACTGCCGAGAACGCGGTGTTGATTGGATTAAAGTGCCTGATGATGAAAGCCTGGGATCCAAAGTGGATGGTCAATAAGCCATCTCCCTTACGTTAGGCAGTTCTGAAATCTGCAAGATCTTTCCCTCCAGGAGCCCTTTTTCCCTAGGTTTGGTGACAGAGCAGTGGCTGTAGGGTACCAGGAGCAGGTGTACAAATGCAAGCCGCCAAGGTGACCGTGAGCGATGAGTGGTCAGTGATACTGTTAACTTTGCTTCTTCAACAGGAAGGAAGTTGAGGTTTTAAAGAGAGAGAAGGAAAAGGCCTGCTCTGAGATGGAAGAGCTCTGCACACAGGTGAAGTATTGACACCTGGCATGAAGCTGATGCCACCCTCCCTTTTCCATTATTTTGAAATAATTTCAAGCTTACAACAAGGAAGCACAGAACTTTGTTGTGAAAGATTTGAGAGTGAGTTGCTGACCCATCAGCCCTCTCCCACCCCAAATTAGGAAATCAGTGTGACTATGAAACTGCCCGATCCTCCAGCCCAGGACCTCGTGTGGCTTCAGTCCACCTGTCCTTGTTGTTAGGACCTGGCGCTTCTGAAGACTACAAGTGGCTGTTTCAGTGTATCTGGTGCTTCCCTGTGATTGGATTCAGATTATGTGTGAATATCCCCAAAGTGATGCTGTGTCCTTCTCATCCCATCCAGTCCGGGGACACAAGCATTAGTGACGTCAACTTAGATTCTTGGTCAGGTGGTGTTGGTCAGGCTTCTCCACAAAGTTACTTTCCCCTTGGTAATTACTGAATATTTTATGGGGAAATGCTTTGACATGATGTGAATATCTTGTTCTTCATCAAACTCTCACCCCCTTGTTTTCGCATCCTCTGTTTCTTGGTGGAGTCAGTTATTACTGTGATGGTGGCCAGCTGGTGACTAATCCCAGCTTCCTTTTATATTTGTTAATTGGTGTTCTAGTGTAAGGAAGAGCTTTTTCTTCTCTCCATCTATTTATTTATTTTAATTTATTTATTTTATTTATTTATTCTTGGCTGCATTGGGTCTTCGTTGCTGCGCACGGGCTCTCCCCAGCTGCAGTGAGCGGGGGCTACTCTTCGTTGTGGTGCGCGGGCTTCTCATTGCGGTGGCTTCTCTTGTTGAGGAGCCTGGGCTCTAGAGCACAGGCTCAGTAGTTGTGGCACATGGGCTCAGTAGTTGTGGCTCACGGGCTCTAGAGTGCAGGCTCAGTAGTTGTGGCGCACGGGCTTAGTTGCTCCACGGCATGTGGGATCTTCCCGGACCAGGACTCGAACCTGTGTCCCCTGCATTGGCAGGCAGATTCTTAACCACTGCACCACCAGGGAAGCCCTCCATTTATTTATTCATCATTATGTTACTATCATAGATTCCTGTTTTATTCAATGGGTTATTAATATGTTACCATCAGTATTTATTTTCATACTCAGATTGTCCCAGATTTGGCCAATAAGAGCCCCCTCAGGGGGACTTCTGGGTCCTCCTGACAGGTCCTGGTCATTCTTTGCACACTTCCTCACTTTCTGGTGCCTCACGATATTCCAGGTTCATCTAGTACTTCCCTGCCCCAGTCCTGGAAGCAGTCATTTCTCCAAGGAGCCCTTGGTGACTTTTAGTTCCGAATGGTATTTAGAGACCAAGATCTGGGCACTAGGAGTGCTCACGGCTCCTGGGGCATCGCTATGTCCAGGTGCAGTCAGTGCATAGAGCTAGGGAGTGTATACATGTATTTACTATGCTCACATGCACATGGTTTCAGGTATACTTATTTATATATCTCCCTACTGAAAACCATGAATTTAAACTCGTATCTGCAATTCCAACATCACAGGGATAATTCTAGTTTTCTCCCTTTCCATATTTGTAACTCTTGCCTCTAGCAATGAAAAACCTGGTTTCCTCATCTTCAATAGATTTACTTAACTATTTGATTAATCCCTTTACCCTGCAGGTAAATGCCCTGTCTCACTCAGCACTGACCTCCACACTGGTCTCCCTTTGCCCCATAAGTAAATGCCTTCTGTACTTGGTCTCACTTACTGGCTTTTGGACTGAAGCACAGAAGCTGGGATGTGTCATTCTTGTTTTTGTTTTTGTTTTTTAATTCTTTTTAAAATTGAAATTAGTATTGATGATTGCAGACTCCCAGGTGGTTATGAGAAGTATTTTACAGAGAAACACACTTTGTCCAGTTTCTTCCAGTCGTAACATTTTATGGAACTATAGTATAATATTATCTGTGTTAGTTTGCTAGGGCTGCCATAACAAAGTACCACAGAGTGAGTGGCTTATACGACAGAAGTTTATTTCCTCATAGTTCTCGAGGTTAGAAGTCCAGGATCAGGGCAGGACTGGTTTCTTCTGCGGCCTCTCTCCTCGGCTTGTATACAGCTGTCCTCTCCCTGTGTCCTCACGTGGTCGTCCCTCGGATGTGTCTGTGTCCTCATCTCGTATTAGGACACCATCATATTGGACTCATATGACCTCATTTTACCTTAATCACCTCTTTCAAGACCCCATCTCCAAATACAGTCACTCTGAGGTATTGGGGGTTTGGGCTTCAACATGTGAATTGGCAGGGATCAGTCCATAATGAATATCAATGACCAAGATGTCGACATTGATACAATCCATGCGCCTTACTCGGGTTTCCCCAGTTTTACTTGTGTACTCGTGTGTGTGTCACGTTCTATGCAATTTTATCCCCTGTGTAGGTTCGTGTCTCCATGACCACAGTCAAGATACTGAACAGCTCCAGCTCCACAAAGATCCTTCACGTTGTTCTTTCATGACCACACCCACCGCCTTCCTGCCCACCTACCCCAGCCCCTAACCCCTGAAAACCACTAACTGCCCTTCATTTCCAAAATTGTTTCATTTCAAAATGTGATACAAAAGGAATACAGAATATGAACTTTGGGGTTGCCTTTTCTCACATATCATAATTCCCGGCTGTGTGTCCCCGGTTAGCTTCTTCCTGTCACTGGACACTTTTCCAAGGCATTGATGTCCCACAGCTTGTTTTGTTTTGTTTTGTTTCTTAATATTTATTTCTTTATTTGGCTGCGCCTGGTCTTAGCTGCGGCACGTGGGATCTTCGTTGTGGCCTGCGGGATTTAGTTCCCTGACCAGGGATCGAACCCGGGCCCTTGGGAGCATGGAGTCTTAACCGCTGGACCACCAGAGAAGTCGCCCACAGCTTGTTTTAACGCTCACCTTTTAAAGGACGGCTGGGCTGATTCCAGTTTGGGGCTGTCACAGAGGCGCCGTGAACATTCTCAGGCAGGTCTTTGTGTGGTTATAGGTTTTCATTTCATGGGATAAATGCCCGGGAGAGCAGTTGCTGAGTTGTATGGTGGTTACATGTTTAGTTTTATAAGAAATTGCCCAACTCTTATCCAGAGTGGCTGTAACAGTGTCCGTTCCTGCCAGCAATGTGTGCTTGATCGTTTCCCCACATCCTTGCCCACACTTGTGTTGTCACTCTTTTATTTTAGCCACTCTGATAGGTGTGTACTGAGTCAGAAAGTTTAGAGGGCGCTGCTGTTGGGTATCCCCTTCCCCACGCTGGTTCTGATCTGGTAAAAAGGACATTTCCCTTGAGGGCAGGAGAACAGAGCGCTCTGTGTACTTCAGAATGGTCACTGTCTTAGTCTGCTCGGGCTCCATACAGAATGCCACAGACAGGTGGCATAAACCACAGAAGTTTATTCCCTCACGGTTCTCGAGGCCGGAAGTCCAAGATCAAGGCGAGGCTGACTTGGTTCTGGCGAGGCTCTTCCGGTTTGCAGACGATGCCCTCTCACTGTGTCTTCTCATAAAGTCACTGTCCTATCAGATTAGGACCCCGCCTCTTGAGCACATTTAACCTTAATTACCTGCTGCAAGCCCTGTCTCCAGACACAGCCGAGAGTTTGTGGACACAGTTCCGCCCACAGTAGCCACTTTGTTTCAGGCTCCAGCCATCAGCTCCTGGTGAGCTGTGACTCTCTTTGCCCGTCTCTCCAGTTTTCAGGGCATTGATTTGCCCTGTGACCTCAGTTCTCTGATGGGTCTCAGAAGAGTGGTTGAGTTTTCAGTTACTCAGCTTTTTCTTGTTGGGAGGATGGGAGTGATGACCTCCAAGCTCTTTACAGGCCAGACCAGAAGCCAGAAATGGTGTTTTGTTTTTCACATGGGATTCTGCGTGTTCACTGTCAGGACGCAGAAGTACAGTGGATTTTCACCTGCCAACCTTGTGTCCTGACACCTTGCTGAGCTCTTACTCTTTCTGGGAGTGTTTTTATTTATTTTTAATTTTTATTATTATTATTATTTTGGCTGCGTTGGGTCTTCGTTGCTATGCGTGGGCCTTCTCTAGTTGTGGCGAGCGGGGGCTCCTCTTCGTTGCATGTGTGGGCTTCTCATTGCGGTGGCTTCTCTTGTTGCAGAACACGGGCTGTAGGCGCACGGGCTTCAGTAGTTGCAGCCCGCGGGCTCCGTAGTTGCGGCACGCGGGCCCTTGAGTACACGGGCTTCAGTAGTTGCGGCACGTGGACTCTAGAGCGCGCGGGCTTCAGTAGTTGTGGCTCACGGGCTCTGGAGCGCAGGCTCATTAGTTGTTGTGCACGGGCTTGGTTGCTCCTTGGCATGTGGGATCTTCCCGGACTGGGGATCGAACCCATGTCCCCTGCATCAGCTGGTGGATTCTTTTTTTTTCACAGAATAAAGCACTGCTTTTACATGGGTCTCAATCTGAAATCCACAAATGCTAGTAAGTCAGTTTTTAAATGTTTTAATTTGTTTCAAAGTTAAACCCAAGACGCATTGACTTCATAGGACATCCACTGAGAAATGTTTTTCTAGGCTGAACACCTCTTTCCCTTTAGTCTCCCCCAGCAGAGCATGTACATGTTAATTACTTTACTGCTGTCCCACCACTCTACCAAGATCACCTAAACTGTGTGTGTAGTATTCCCTGAACACCTCTTTCCCTTTAGTCTCCCCCAGCAGAGCATGTACATGTTAATTACTTTACTGCTGTCCCACCACTCTACCAAGATCACCTAAACTGTGTGTGTAGTATTCCGAATGTTCTTAGTTATACCCTAATTTCACTAACTGCAAAAGATTTTCTGGGATAACCCGTCACATGAATTCTTTGGCTACTTTTGAAGATGAAGTCCGAAGAACTCTTAAATGATTCTCCTTTGTGAGGGTGGGTGGTATTTTATAGGCATTAGCAGCTAGCACCTGGGGCTGTGCTGATCCCATCTGGCATCACTGGGAGGCAACCAAAGACTCATATGATGCAACAGCCAACTGAGTGACTCAAAACTGAAGGTTAAATTTAAAGAAAAAACTAATGTAGAGAAGAAAAGGTCATCCTAGAGGAACTCGTTCTCAGTAATCAATCATTATGCCTCTGTGTGTGTGTGTGTGTGTGTGTGTGTGTGTGTGTGTAAGGCACAACCAGATGGATTCAGTGCAGCCTGGCAGGCGGATTCTTAACCACTGCACCACCAGCGAAGTCCTCTGGGAGTGTTTTTGTCACCTCTGGCTTCTCAGACCTCTGCTGTCCCCTGGAGAGACCCATAGCTCTCGCCCCAGCCTGCTTCTTCCTGCGCCTGGCTGATATGGTGGGAACATCCGGCCCTGGGGCAACAGTGACGCGCCCACCAGCTGTGCGTGGACGCCGCTCTGAGGCACGGAGGGCTGCAGACCCTCGGCCTCCAGAGCGGCTGCTGGGGAAAAGCAGATGAGTGAAACGTGGTTTGTGTGAAGGTGTGTGACACCCGGTTGGAAAT
Organism: Neophocaena asiaeorientalis asiaeorientalis; assembly: GCF_003031525.2. NCBI lineage: Eukaryota > Metazoa > Chordata > Mammalia > Artiodactyla > Phocoenidae > Neophocaena > Neophocaena asiaeorientalis. Next base: position 819,440 of record NW_020173938.1, on the reverse strand, counting down.
AACGCACTTCCGTGTGTCACCTGCTGGCTGCTGTTTCATCCCAGGCAGCACCGTCCAGGGTCCAGCATCTGCTGCCTGCAAAGTGGGAGATTTTATCAGTGTGCTCCCTGCACCGAGAGCCTCGGATTTTGTGTTTAATGACAATGATTTGAAGAGAATCACATGCCTCAAGTATAACGAGGGTTTTTTTTCCCTTCAAATTGCTTAAGATAATGTTAGAAATAACCGTGGGAGAAACAAGAAAACCATGCTAGTTCTCCAGAGCAGTGGTTGGATGTTGATGCGCTGTGAGCCCCCCTAGTGCCCAGTCTGCTGCTTCTTGGAGGGACCAGAGTTCATCCTCTGCCCCGTGGCCAGAGAGCCCATCACTCTGGGGACGCTGAGCTCCTCACCCACTAGTTTCTAGTAGTAACCCCACCCCGCTAGCTGTGATGACCAAAATGGTCTCCAGACATTGCCAAGCGTCCCTCGGGGAGCAAGAGTGTCCCTGGTTGAGAACCACTGGAATGCTGTTTGTTTAAAAAAATAACTTTTTGTTGAGAGTCTGCCTGCCGATGCAGGGGACACGGGTTCGTGCCCCGGTCCGGGAAGATCCCACATGCCGCGGAGCACCTGGGCCCGTGAGCCATGGCCGCTGAGCCTGTGCGTCCGGAGACTGTGCTCCGCAACAGGAGAGGCCACAACAGTGAGAGGCCCACGTACCGCAAAAAAAAATAATAATAATAAATTTTTCATCTGTGTTTTATCCCTTTTTGTTCTAGAGCCAGAAATGCAAGGATGAATTGTCCCAGCTCAACCACAGGGTCCTGCAGCTGGGAGAGGAGGCCTCCACCCACCAGGCCCAGAGCAAGAAGAATCACATCACTGTTCAGCGGCTGACACAGAGGCTGGAGGAGGCGGCACGCCGGGAGGAGCTGCAGGTGAGTGGCCGGCGCGGCAGGGAGGGGCAGACAGGCTGGCCTCAAACAGATGAGGCCCAGCCCTGCTGTGCCTGGAGGTAAAGGGAGGGACTTAACAAGCAAGCCCTGAAAATATGTGGACTTCAGCAGCTTTTACAAAGCCTGGTATCTAGAAAAAGTAGTAGAGAGGAATTAACTCTTGATGATAGGAGAGTAAGTTGGTACAACCTCTCCGGAGGACAGTATGGCAAAATATACGTCAAGAGCATCAAGAACGCCCGTGCACTCTGGCTTCATGATTCTGCTAGTGGGAACTTTACTGAGCATTGTGTACGGACTTAGCTGGAAGTGTGTTCATTGCTGTGGTATTTATAATAGCAAAACAGAATTGGAATCAGCTTTGAATCATCAACAGTATTGAGTTAGTCAGTAAATGATGGCGCAGCCATTAAAAACCATGGTTTTGAAAAGTATTTAACACTCAAGATATAATAAGAGGGGGAAAGCACAGCATACAACAGAAGTCCATGCGTGTGGAGGGAGGGCCAGGAGATACAGCAGAACGTCGGGTGTGGTCCTCGGGCTGCTGGGATCACGTTTGCTTCTCTGAAGTTTCTGCATTAAACGTGTATCACACTTTTGCTAAGATACTGCTTATACTTGTGAAACTGATTTTTAAAAAACAGGATAACCAGATCCAAAAACTTGAACTTGAACTTGAACACGTGACTCAGGAACGTCAGAGCCTGAGACTGGCACAGTCACAGCTGAGAGAGGCCCTCGAAGAGAGTCGGGACCAGGTGGGTGTGTGCTGTGGTCCCAACCCAGGAGGGGTCAGCCTTGCCTCTGACGGCCTGTCCGGGACTAGTCCAGCCAGGGGCATCCTTGGTCTGCCTCAGGTCGCCCGGCTAGTGGGGCATCCGCCAGGCCCAGGACTGAGTCAGGCTCAGTCCAGGGTCGGGTTGAACTCAAGTGAGCCACGTGAAGAGCTGCGCCTGTTCCTCACGAGGGGAAGAGGCCATAGCAGTGCCTCCAGGTGTGCCCTCTACAGATGGAGGGGCCAGGGAACGGGGCAGGTGGCCTCTGAGGTCCAGGCCAACACGGCAGAGCAGCCCCCGAGGTGACCCAGCTCCGCGCCCCCAGTGGAGCCCAGGTGTCACGTACCTGTGGGTGTTCCACCTGCTCTCCTGCCGCAGCATTTGGCCAGCGCGCACCAGGCTCAGGGGAGGCAGGGAGTTCGCGGTCTGGGACAAACATATGTGAGCAAAGTGGGCCCAGGAGGGACGGTGGGTGCCTGACAGCGTGAGGTTCAGGGACACAGGGCTGGTTCTTCTGAGGAGTTCGAACAGGAGAAGGGAGGTGACGGGGTGAGGTGCCCTGAGGGCCACGGGCCCAGTGTGGACTCAGACCTGGGGTGTGCTTGGAGGGCCAGGGTACAGCAGCGGGAAAAGGGCCGTGGGAGAGGGTCTCTAACCCGCATGCCTCTGCCCAGCCTTTGTACCAGGTTCCCCAGCTGGCCCCTGGCCTGACTCCTGGACTTGGCTGTGGTCACCTGGTGTGAACAGTCACTTCTCAGATGGCCCGGGGCTGCAGAGGGATCGGTCTGGGTGTGGGATCCCCCACCGGGGCCTTATGAGGTGCTGTCAGGCTCCTGTGGGCTCAGCCCCCCACCGTAAGCAGGCACTATGCCCGAGCTGCCGCCACGTACTGGGGGCTCCCTTCTCTACTTTTAGTGCCAAAGGAACCTTGAGAAATTGCCTGGGCTAGATTGAGCCTTCGAGGCTAAGGAGTCAGACCCATCTGCTGGCAGGCTGGCTGGGCTGCCGGAGGTCTCCGTGCCCACTGGGCTGCTCAACGTTCAGCTGCCGTCACGGCAGGAGATGCTGCACTTAAGCGGGCTGCTGCGATGTGAGCTGGCGCCCCTTTTGTGATTTAGACGGGGACCCCCGTGAAACACACCTGGATGAAAGTGTGGAGAAGGGAAGTAAGGAGCTTCCAGGGTACCTAGGGACCCTCTGGGTGTGTGGAGGTGAGGTGCACACAGAGCCACGGGGAGGGAGGGAGTGGTCACCGGTGCGCCAGGAGTGGTTCCAAGGTCACAGGTCCAGCAGGGGAGCCAGGCGTCCAAGAGGGCACTTACAGGGGTGCCATGGACTGGGGCACCTGCACCGGCCTCTCCACGACATGGGGTTCTCAAGGTGCGGCAACCAGGCGCCCCCAGAAGAGCATACAGGTGGCTAGGCTTCTGAGGCCGGTGCCCAGGAGTTCTGAATATCACTTCCCCACATTCTGCCAGTCCAGCTTGGATTCAGGGCAGGAGGGGCTGCCGTCTGAGGGGCTCGCTGCCCCGCCCCGGCATCCAGAACGCGAAGGCCCTGGCTTCCCGGCTGCAGTGGCCCCGCTGCTCTCCTGGGGACGTCCCCCTTCTCAGGTGGCAGTTGAGCAGGGCTCTCCGGAGGCAGCCCAGCCTCCACCCGCACCTCACTTCACAAGGAGGGGGCTCGGGGCACTCAGTCGGGCGGTGCTGATATACCACCCAGCCAAGTGGAAAGCGGGCGGCGAGGAACCTGGGCAGGGGGTGTGAAGAGCACTTTCGGGTGGGTAGGGGCGCAGACACGGGCCAGAGTGACTGCAGAGGGACCGTCTGAATCTCGAAAGTCGGGAGGAGGCTACATCTGGTGGAGGGTGTGTGGGAACTGTCCTCCCCTCTCTTCACCCCAAAGAGCACGGTAGCTGCCCTGCTGGACCCGTGTGTATGGGTGTGTCTCTAGGGGGACCCGTCCTGGAGAACGGCCTGGGGTGGCCCCTCAGACACGCAGTGACACGGGACGGTGAGGGAAGTGGGGCTGCGGGCTCACAGCCTCGTCCTTGCCTGGCATGGCCGGCGCCCTCCTCTCCAGCCTGCCCACGGCAGGACCCCTGGCAGAGCTGTTGCCTCTCCTGTCTGTGAGGTCTCAGAGGGAAGTTCCATGTGTTCCAGACGAAGCTGCCAGAGTCCAAGTGATAGAAGTGGTGTTGAGATCCGGCCTCCCAGGTGGTCCGTCAGGGGAAGTAGCCAGGCTCTGGACAGCTTGGTAGCAACGCCCCAGTGGGTTCTGTGCCCAGGGAGCGGGTGCTGAGGTCCATCCACACCTGCTCCCAGCCCCTCGCTGATCACTGTGTGACCCACCTCTGGGACCCCGGCCGCAGCCAGGTGTCAGGAGCGTGAACTCTTCACTTAGAGGAAGGCTGCCGTACACAGCTGGCGTGGGTCACAGTATTAAAGGAATTACGCCCCAGTAATGTACCCGGGAGGTTACGTAACCCAGCGGGAGGTCACGTGGAGGATTACAGGCGGGCCTTCCTGGCTCTCACTGTGCAGAAGCGCCAGTTGCATGGAATTTGGGCGTCAGAATTCAGCCAAACGGGCTCTTTAGAAATCGTGGGTTTTGCTGCAGACACTTCCCTCGTGGGGTGACCTCAAAGGTAGGGATGCAGCCTTCTGTGCCTGATAGTGACCCGGTAGCTCTGGGCAGTCCCCCCCACACTGGGTGCCTTCTCCCCGGGCAGCTGTACGGGGCCACCACGAGGCTGAGGCTGGCCCAGTCCCAGCACGCCCACGCGGTCCAGCAGCTGCAGGAGCAGATGGAGCAGCTGGTGCCTCGGGGCCGCGTGGCTGAGCTGCAGCAGCTGCTGGAAGGGGAGCGGCAGGCGGCTCGGCAGCTCCAGGTGGAGGAACGGGTAAGTGAGGACGGGGGCCCAAGGGCCGGCTGAGGGTGACGGGGAGGTTAAGGTTGGCTCTCTGGTGACTTAGCCAGAAGCTGCCCAGGTGCCCAGGGGAAGATGGCCCCGCAGATGTCCCACGACGTGAGGACTGGTTTATGGAAGCTATGGGACCCAACTTGCCCTGAGAACTGGGGGGCGTTGAGCAGCCGACCCAGAAGGCACCCCAAAGCCCCCCAGTCTGTCTTCCGGGCTGCACGTGTCTGCAGCCAGCCACACAGCCACACACATGGTCCCCGCTTCCAGGCCTGAAAGATGGTGATAGAGGGGCCGCGAGGGAGGCGACGGGCAGGGTCCCTGCCTGTGTAGCCCTGTGAGAGTACAGGCAGGTGCAAAGGTCCTGAGGTGGGCTGTGCTCGGCATGTTTAAAGGTAGCCAGGGCGTGGGGGGCGGTTGGACAAGAGGTCAGCGCAGTGACAGCACAGACTTGGGGAGCCCGGCTGTGTGCCATGTGCTGCCCTAGGCATCTAGGCACATGGAAGCAGAGTCACAGCCTCAAAGGGCAGCAGGGCAGTGGCTCAGACCACGCACTGCAGGGATCTGGATCCTGGCTGCACCACCCCAGCCGAGTGACCTCAGGCCAGTTAACCTCTCTGTGCTTCCGTTTCTGTCAACTTCTGGTGGCAGCGGTTCCCACCTGAAAGCACCCTCTCAGGCACCAGTGAGTGAGCACCTTAAAGTGTAAGCCTGCGGGGCACATCTTGGTCCTCAGAGTTCGTGAGGTGGGGGTGGGGGGGCCAGAGGGTGAGGCACCTTCACGAGGGAGGAACTGGCGCAAGCCTGCAAAGGTGGGTGAAATTCGACGTTTGTAAAACAAATTCTAACGAAGACTAGCCTTTCAGCGTTGTGCAAAAACGTTACGCTGGAGAGACAGTTAATCTGTGAGAGATTATTGACAGAACAAAGAAATTTAGTCAGAAATCCTTTAGAAAGACTAACGTGTTTGGGGAAACTCACCTTTGAGTCATTTAGGACTCAAAGGACAAATCCTAGCACAAAGCAGTCTGCTGATCTGCTTAGACTACAATGAGAAATGCAGCTTTGTGGCTTGTGAGACATTTCTAACCGTCCCTCTACGGATGAAAGGTTATCCACACGCTCAGATTTGCACACGTCAGCTAATTTCCATTCTAAAGTAAATAAACCCCTGATGATTCTTTTTAAAATGTACAGTGTTCGTCTCTAACCTCCTTTTGTGCAGGAAGCACATGAAAAACAGCTGAAAGCCGCAGAAGAGCGGGTGGAGGAGGTGGAAATGATTTTGAAGAACGTGGAAGCACTCCTCCAAGAGAAGGTGCGTGAGCTGAAAGAGCAGGTAAGTGATGACGCCTCGTTTGGGCATTCAAGTAGCTGATCAGGGAGACATAACCCAAGAGAACCCCATGTCCTGTGGAATCACTGAGAGGTAGAGAGGAGAGAGGCCATTGCTGCCCTAAAAGTTCCACTTGGAGCTACAGGAAATGAAACATGAGAATCTGTAGAAATACTTTTCTTACACAGCAGTCAGGTATGGTTCACCTGCGGCATCCGGAGCTGCAGGTCCCCGGGCAGCGTCACTCTGTGCGGGCCACCGGCTCCTGACCACCCCCGCATCTCTGCAGCCCCTCCCCTGCCGGCACTGCCATCCTCCCACCCTCTCTGTCCCTGGTCCTCATGTTCCTTCCCAGCAGTCAGACTCGGTGACTCCCGCAGTCACTCCTGGCAAAACCTCAGCCCAAACCCCAGGTGAACCCTAAGGCTCCTGCATGTGGCCGGGGAGCTGTCCCAACTACAGGGTGGCCGGGGAGCTGTCCCAACTACACCCTCGCCCCCACTGCCCTCTCCAGGGGGCCCTTGCCCTCCTGTCTCTGACCTCCAGCACCTCTCCCCTCAGCTGTGCTCTGTGCTTGTTTCACTGGAAGACCAGAAGTGCCCAAAGAAATGCATGTGCCTGTGTCCCCTCCCCGCCGCCCCAGCCCTTCCATCCTCTGGAGCCTTGTCTCAACACCACCTTCCAGAGCCCTGGTCCTACCAGCTCTCTGCTCCTCTTTACAGAAGTCCTTCAGAGCTGTCTGTGCCCTCACCTGCCCACCCAAGTCCAAAACCTTGGAGTCCTGATGGACCCCTTCCCATCTCATCCTTCAGCTAGGCCTTCAGCGTGGGATACAGAGCCCCCATCTCTTGGGTCCTAACAGCTGGTGTCCTTGTTTCCTTTGATGTGCTTTCAGCGGCAACAGTCACCTTCAAATGTGACGGAGGTGTTGGCCCTCCTCCGCTCAGAAACCTCCAGTCTTTCTACATCCCTCAGAGTAAAAGGCAGTTTTTACAGTGGTCTTCACGGTTCTGCAGGACCTATTCCCCTCCCCTTGGCCCCCTGCCCAGCCAGCATGGCAGCTCTGACTTCCTCACAGGCCTCCTGGCCATTCCTGTCATCCCCACATGTGCCAGCTCTGCGTGGAATGTTCATGCCGGACAGCCTCACTGACTTACCCGGTGCTTTATTCAGCTCTCTGTCCAAATGTCAACATACAGAGAAGCCCTCTCTGTTCACCTCAGTCTCAGCTGTGTGTCCCCTCCTGGGTTTTCTGTTAGCAGGTCCCACCACCCAACGCTGGTCCACCACCAGTCCCACCATCCAAAACTGCGAGCTCGGTTCTGGTCTGTCTCCTTCCATTGGAATACATGCCCTGTGAGAGCAGGGCTGTTGCTAGGGCAGCACCTGGCCAACGGAGCTGCTCAGTTAACTACTTGAGTGAACGTATGTAGTGCTGACTCACGAAGCGCAAATCTGGGACCCCCGTGTCTTAGCATCCTGACTAGTGTGGCCTGTGTCCCCATCACTGAAGCCTCTACAGCTGCTGTGTGTGTGGTGACCACAGTGCCTCATTGTGTCCTGGGTGACGGGATGGGCCTGCAGAGCACACTGAGATGAGCCAAACATTTTGGGTACTCTGGACAATTTCCTTCCTTTTTGAGGCCTACAGATGTTGGTCTTTTTGTCTTCATTTTATGGTAAAAATCAATTTGTGCAAAATTGGCTGAAGTTTTCTCTACCACATAGTTCATCAGATTCTCAATTTCCTCTCTCCCGCCAGGATAACAAAAATTGTCATTACATCCAATATTTGCTTCCAATGTGTTAAGAATCCCCAAACTGTGGTTTGAACAACGTGGAAGACTGGGAGGGGCAAGCTGGTAGCGTGGCATTTCTGCATTAGATTCACAGTGCAGTGTGGCTTTCTCCCCTGTCCAGTTTGAAAAGAATACACGATCCGATTTGCTGCTCAAGGAGCTCTATGTGGAAAATGCTCACCTAACGAAAGCGCTTCAGGTCACTGAAGAGAAGCAACGAGGTGCTGAGAAAAAATCCCGATTCTTGGAAGAAAGAGTTAGAGCTCTCAACAAACTACTCAGTAAGATCGCTTCAGCATCTCTCTCTGTGTAGACTGCTTTTCTTCCTGGAGTTCATTCTGAAAGAACATCTTTTAAAAGTAAACCACTGTGATGCCATAACTTCTATGGCTCATTGGCCGCACACCCCTGGACAGATGAGGATTATGACTCTCTGTTCGCCCCACAAGCATTTAATGAAGGTCGACTATGTGCCAGATGCTGAGGAAACAGACATGTTGGAAAAGACTATATATTTTTTTAGTGGTCCCTACGTAAAATTCCTAAATTTGCTGCTTACTAGTGGAACAGGTTATGGGGGCTCTCAGCAAGGTAAATGGTAAAATAATGTTTTACTTCTGACCTTGGCTACAGAGACTAAAATGCAAAGTCAGGGCTCTGCAGTTCTGCCATTTCACTGTTGCTGCTCTGGTTGAGTCACTGGCATTCTCCATAGTGGGTGGATACAGACACTCCAGAAATGCTTCACTTCCTGTGACTGTCAACTGGCGATGAGGGATACAGGAGGGGAAGCCCCTTTGTTGGGGGTCAGCTCCACTGCAGGGATGTTTGGACCGTGCTTGTTATTTTAGGGCTGTGGACTCAGGGAGGATGGTTTCTATTGTGAATGCAATCTTTTCCTCATTAAAGTGTCATCACACTGGAAAGTATACATGTAAAAAAAAAAAAAAAAAGTATAGTTTTATATCCAAAATATACATAAATTATGGCCATTTGGTTTATCAGAGTAAACTACTGTAATATGAAGAGTCACTGTATTTGCAATAAAAGTTCTTTTCTATTAAAATTGATTTCTAAGTTTTTTTTGTTGTTATTTATTTTTGGCTGCATTGGGTCTTCATTGCTGCGCTTGGGCTTTCTCTAGTTGTGTCGAGCAGGGGCTACTCTTCACTGTGGTGAGTGGGCTTCTCATTGCGGTGGCTTCTCTTGTTGCGGAGCATGGGCTCTAGGCTCTCGGGCTTCAGTAGTGGTGGCGCACGGGCTCAGTAGTTGTGGCTTGCGGGCTCTAGAGTACAGGCTCAGTAGTTGTGGCGCACAGGCTTAGCTGCTCCACAGCATGTGGGATCTTCCCAGACCAGGGCTCGAACCTGTGTCCTCTGCGTTGGCAGGCGGATTCTTAACCAATGCGCCACCAGGGAAGCCCCTAAGTATTTTTTAAACTATAAAATATTTCAAAGATATAGAAAAACAGCTTCATAAGAAACATTCATATGTATTACATAAACATTCAGATGTATTAAAAACATTGTTGCAACATTTTGGATAAAAGCGCAGTCCCTGTTCTACTGCATTCAACCTTCCTGGAGGCAACTGCTGTCCTGAAGCTGCTGCACCTCCCCACTATCTGTCTATACAGTCATTGTACACATGCCTGAACGAGAAAAACCTTAAACCACTGGAATAGATGGAAAGACCAGATCCTGGATAGGAGGACTCGACACTATAAAGTGGGTTCTTGTATCCACGCACCTGTGGTCAATTAATCTATGACAAAGGCGGCAAGGATACACAATGGGGGAAAGTGGTGCTGAGAAAACTGGACAGCTACATGTGAGAGAATGAAATTAGAACACTCTCTAACACCATACACAAAAATAAACTCAAAACGGATCAAAGACCTAAATGTAAGGCCAGAGAGAAAAAACTTAGAGGAAAACATAGGCAGAACACTCTTAGGGAATTCCCTGGTGGTCCAGTGCTTAAGACTTAGCTCTTTCACTGCCATGGGCCCTGGGCTTGATCCCTGGTCGGGGAACTAAGATCCCACAAGCAGCACAGCACAGCCAAAAAATAAATTAAAAAAACAAAACAATGCTCTTTGACATAAATCGCAGCAATATCTTTTTTGATCCACCTCCTAGAGTAATGAAAATAAAAACAAAAATAAACAAATGGGACCTAATTAAACTTTAAAAACTTTTGCACAGCAAAAGAAACTTTAAAACAAAAAGACAACCCACAGAAAGGGAGAAAATATTTGCAAACAAAGTGACCAACAAGTGATAATCTCCAAAATACACAAAGAGCTCATGCAGCTCTATGTCAAAAAAAACACAACCCAATCAAGAAATGGACAAAAGATCTAAATAGACATTTTTCCAAAGAAGATATACAGATGGCCAAAAAGCAAACGAAAAGATGTTTAACATCACTAATTATCAGAGAAATGCAAATCAAAACTACAGTGAGTTATCACCTCACGCCAGTCAGAATGGCCATCATCAAAAAGTCCACAAATGATAAATGCTGGTGAAGGTGTGGAAAAAAAGGAACCTTCCCACACTGTTGGTAGGACTGTAAATTGGTACAAGCCTATGGAGAATAGTACGGAGGTTCCTTAAAAAACTGAAAATAGAACTACCATATGATCTAGCAATCACACTCCTGGGCATATATCCGGAGAAAACCATAATTTGAAAAGATACACGCACCCCAACGCAGCACTATTTACAATAGCCAGGACATGGAAGCAACCTAAATGTCCATCAACAGAGGAATGGATAAAGAAGACGTGGTACATATATACAACGGTATATTACTCAGCCATAAAGAAGAACAAATAATGCCGTTTGCAGCAACAAGGATGGACCTAGAAATTATCATACAAAGTGAAGTAAGTCAGACAGAGAAACACAAACATTATATGATATCATTCATATGTGGAATCTAATTTTAAAAATGATACAAATTCTGTTTATAAAACAGACTCAGATTTTGAAAACAAACATATGGTTACCAAAGGGGAAATGTGGGGGGGTGGAGAGATAAATTAGGAGCTTGGGATTAACATACACACACTACTATACATAAAATAGATAACCAACAAGGACCTACTGTATAGCACAGGGAACTCTATTCAATATTCTGTATAACCTATATGGGTAAAGAATCTGAAAAAGAATGAATACATGTATATGTATAACTGAATCACTTTGCTGTGCACCTAGAACTAACAACATTGTAAATCAACTCTACTCCACTAAATTAAAAACAAAAAATGTAGGTTCTTCTAAATTAGAATTCAAGACCAGAATGACATCTGGAATATCCCAAATATTTGGAAACTGAAATTACCCACAAAGCAATGAGGAAATTAGAACATATTTTGAATTAACTGAAAATGAAAACATTAAAATTTGTGGAGGTGGAGTAAAAGTGGTACTTAGGGGAATATTCATAGCACTAAGTAACTGCATCATAAAAAAAAGGTCTGAAATCAGTGACCTCAGCTACCACCTTAGAAAAAGAGACAATTAAACCCAAAGTAAGCAGAAGAAAGGAAATAATAAACATCACTAGGAATAAGGAATAGAAGAACAGGGGTTGGCAAACTTCATGCTGTATGTGAAAGCTAGCTCCATGGCCTGCTTTTGTGCTACAACTGAGCACTGAGCAGCTGTAACAGAGACTATGTGGACTGCAGTCTAAAATAAAGTTTGATGACCCTAATAAACTAAAAGACAAAAACTCTATGATCATCTCAACAGATGCAGAAAAGGATATGACAAAATCCAACATCCATTCCTGATAAAAACTCTCAGTGAACCAGGAATAGAAGGGAACTTCCTTAACCAGATAATGGGCATCTACAAAAAAACTCAGTTATGTTATACTTAATGGTAAAAGACTGAGTGCTTTCCACCTAAGATCAGGAACAAGATAGGGACTTCTGTTCAAACCACTTTTATCCGGTACTCTCCTAAAGGTTCTAACTCGTCCAGTTAGGCAAGAAAAAGAAATAAAAGGCATCTAGATTAGAAAGGAAGGAATAAAAGTTTTGATTCACAGAAAACATGACCATGGCGTAGAAGACTTGATATAATTTACAAAAAAGCTATTAGAACTAAAAAGTGAGTTTAGCAAGGATGCAGGACACAAGTTCAATATCAATTGTATTTCTATTTATAAACAATTAGAATTTGAAATTTAACAATACCATTTACAACAGCATCAAAACTATGAAATGCTGGCAAGAGATACGATAGACCTGTATACTGAAAACTACAAAATATTGCTGAGAGAAAAGGAAGAAGACAAAAATAAAAGGGCTGTTTATGGGCTGAAAGGTTCAATATTGTTAAGATGTCAATTCTTCCCAAATTGATACACAGATTCAATGTAGTTCCAAACAAAATGCTACCAGGTCTGTTTTTGGCAGAAACTGACAAGCTGACCCTAAATTTCATATGAAAAGCAAAGGACTTAGCACAGCCAAGACAAATAAGAAAAGTAGAAATTTGGAGCAAACTAGATAATGCTATCTATTTCTAGAACTATTCTAATCACCGACCTCAGCTTCCACCCTAAATAACTAGAAAAAGAAGAAATTAACCCCAAAGTAAACAGACAGAAGGAAATCATGAAGATCACTACAGAGGTCAAGGAATAGAACAGGGGTGGGCAAACTCCATGCTGTGGGTGAAGCCCAGCCCCAGGGCCTGCTTTGTGAATAGACTGCTTGGCACAGCAAACCATTCACTTGCGTACTGTGAGGACAAAGGTACTACAGCAGTTGAATATCCATATACCATCCCCACACCCCTGCCGTGACCTTGGAATCCACACCTTACACCATATACAAAAATTAACTCAAAATGGATCATAAACTTAAGTGTAAAACCTAAAAGTTTCCTTCTAGATGAAGGAAAAAATTTTTGTAACCTTGGGCTGGAAAGAAATTTCTTAGATATGACTCCAAAAGCATAAAAAAACACGAATAAATTTGATTTTATCAAAACCAAAAATGTCTACTTTTCAAAAGATTCTGTTAAGGGACTTCCCTGGTGGTCCAGTGGGTAAGACTCTGTGCTCCCAATGCAGGGGGCCTGGGTTTGATCCCTGGTCAGGGAATTAGATCCCGCATGCATGCCGCAACGAAAAAGTCCGCATGCTGCAACCAAAGATCCAGCATGCTTCAATTAAGACCTGGCGCAGCCAAACTAAATAAATAAATAATTTAAAAAGGAAAAAAAAAAGGCGGGGCTTCCCTGGTGGCGCAGTGGTTGAGAGTCCACCTGCTGATGCAGGGGACATGGGTTCGTGCCCCGGTCTGGGAGGATCCCACATGCTGCGGAGTGGCTGGGTCTGTGAGCCATGGCTGCTGAGCTTGCGTGCCCGGAGCCTGTGCTCCGCAGCGGGAGAGGCCACAACAGTGAGAGGCCCACGTACCGCAAAAAAAAAAAAGAAGGAATAGACAGACAAGCCACAAACTGGGAGAAAAATCTTTGCAAAGCATATATCTCATAAAGGACTTATATCCAGAATATATAAAGAACTCCCAAAACTCAATAAGAAAACAACCTAGTTTTTTAACAAATGGACAAAGATTTAGACAAACTCACCAACGAAAGATATACACATTCCAAATAATCACATGTAAAGATACTCAACATCATTAGTCATTAGGGAAATGCAAATTAAAATCTTAACAAGATAGCACTACACGCCTGTTAGAATGGGTAAAATTTAAAAGGCTAATCGTAGCAAGTGCTGGAGAGGATGTAGAAGAACTGGAATTCATACACTGCTGGTGTGAATGCAAAATGCACAACAACCCTGGAGGAGTTTGGAAGTTTTCTTAAAAAGTTAAAATTATACCTACAGTATGACCCAGCCATTTTACTCCTAGTTATTTGCCTCAGAGGAAATACTTGTCCATAAAAGACTTGTACGCAAATGTTCCTGGCACCTTTTTTGTAACAGCCCCAAACTGGGAATAACACACTATTAGCAAAGGGGGTAGGGGGGAGTGACTCTCATTATTTCTGGTGGTAGTACAAACTTTAATTCCTACATATTGTGGCAAAAGCCATCAAAATTATAACTGTCCTACAGACAAAGCTGTATATGTATAGAATGATATATGTACAAGGTTACTCACATAGGTTTGTCTATAATAGCAAAAGGATGGAAACTGTTCAAGTGTCCATCAATAAGGCAATAGATTTTTTTCTCAAAGGTATTTAACAACCTCTCTTAGTTTGCAGGGGTTGCCAAAACAAAATACTACAGACTGGGTGTCTTAAACAAAAGAAATTTATTTTCTTACAGTTCTGGAGGAAATCCAAGGTTATTAGCAAGTTTGTGTTTCCTGAGGCCTCTGTCCTTGACTTGCAGATGGCTGCTTTCTTTGCTATTACATTTTGTACTATATGAAAACATTGTTTTTTCTAAAGTAACAAAATAGAATAAATTCAACTCATCCAAAAATACTATCAATTGTGAAAAGCAATAGATCATCTGAAATCTACATCTTCCTCCTCTAAATCCTAAAAGATTAATGCATTATCATTACAGATACTTCTTTTAGTTACATAAGACAAAAAAGGGAAGACAGATACATATTAGGAATGACCATATGTAGAGAAAAGAAAACAATTCCTCAAAACATTTCAAAATATAGAATAAAATATTTAGAAAAACATGATTAACTGAAATTTACTTAAGAAAAAGTAGAAAACTTGACCATAAACTAAAGAAAATAAAAAATTCATCAAAGATCAACATCCCTCTCCAAAGAAGACTCATACTGAGATGGTTCTATAGGTATTAATGCTATTTTAAAAGGTACATTTCTATTAGAAATAGATAAAGTAACAAGCACCACTAAAAAGAGACACCAGAACACTGACACCCCACTGACTGTGGGCCTCTCATTCTGCCTTCATGTGGTTCACGTGGCCTCTTCACTGAATCTGGGCGCCTATGACTGTATTAATTGACTGGATTTGGCAGAAATGGTACTAGTTCAGTACTAGGACTAGCCCTTCAGAAAACTAGCAGCGGGACTTCCCTCGTGGCACAGTGGTTAAGAATCTGCCTGCCAAAGCAGAGGACACAGGTTTAAGCCCCGGTCCGGGAAGATCCCACATGCCGTGGAGCAAATAAGCCTGTGTGCCACAACTACTGAGCCTGCGTTCTAGAGCCCGCGAGCCACAACTACTGAGCCCACGTGCCACAACTACTGAAGCCCGCATGCCTAGAGCCCATGCTCCACAACAAGAGAAGCCACCGCAATGAAAAGCCAACACACTGCAACAAAGAGTAGCCTCTGCTCGCCGCAACTAGAGAAAGCCCGCACGCAGCAACGAAGATCCAACACAGCCAAAAAAATAATTTTTTTTTTAAAAACAATGTAAAAAATTTTTTTAAAAAAAGAAAGAAAACTAGCAGCACCCACATCCACCCTCTTAACGCTGCAGGTGTCCTAAGCTGCCAGGTGAGAAGCTCAGCCAGCTTGCTGGAGAGAACCACGGGAGAGGCCCACATGGAGACCAGAGGCCAAGCCATCCTGGCCAAGCCACCACCTGAATGCAACTGCATCAGGGACCCCAAGCAAGATCTCCAGAACCTCCCAGCTGAGCCCACTCAACCCACAGAACTGGGAGAACTAATAAAATGGTGTCATTTAAAGCCACTGTGTTCAGATGGCTGTTTCATAGGAACAGATTATTGAAAACACTGACGAAGTATAGACACATATGTGAAGACATACACGTTTCCCTCTTCCCAAACACTATAAACCAGCATCACTCACAGTTGCAAAATTCCACAATAAAATAACACCAAATCAAATCCTGCAGTTCACTGAATGGTTAACACATCACAGCCAAGAAGAATGTTAAAAATGGAATGCAAGATAGTTCAACAATAAAATTCTATATATATAATTCATAAACTTTAAGGAGTTAAGTGAGAAACCATATATGATCATCACTTAAGTTCTCCAAGTGTACTTGGAAAAATCATGTTTGTTAACTACCACTGTTTTGTTTTATTATGGTATTAAATTTATTTTGAGGTTTCAAGTTGCACTGGCCACAAGTTTTGGTAGTTTTCCTGGAGAAGTATGGGATAGAGAGATTAAGACTGTGGTATTCCAGTCAAGTCAGGAAAAAGATAAGCTGTTAGCTATTACCAGCAGTAGTCAACATTTTCCTGACGGTTCTAGACAACAAAATCAATGTGAAAAAGAAATGAGTTTATACAGGAATGTGGCCAAATCATCATAATTTACAGCTTTTTTATATGTATCAGCCAAAACCAATTAGAAAAATATAATAGAAAAGAAGATTCCATTCACATTAGAAACAAAAACTAGAAATTGGGCAAACACTAAAAAGAAATGGGATCGCACTTATATCCGTAACCAGTTAACGGTGGACACGCTGGATGGTGGTATTCATTTTTTACACTGTATTTTTTTTTTACCTTTTTAACTGTGCATATATTACCTCTATAATAAGAAAAAAACATATATTTTAAAATTCTAGCCACAATTCTAGAGCCAGTCAACATAAATCAATAAAACCTACAAAATTTTAACTTTTCAACTAGTATACATTCACTTCAAATAAGGAATATACTTATTATTTTATTCTGGGAATTAAACAGAAAAGTACAACATATATCAATAATTTATGTACAGGAATGATGCTGGGCTGGCAACAGGGCAACGGCCTTCACTGCTGTCTGTCCTCACGGCTGATTCACACGGACTCTAGGACAACTGCACATGGTTCCACACGCTTGGAAGAGCAAAATGCAAGGGAAGGAAGTGACCACTGATGGACAGTTAAAACATCATCCATCCCATTCACTAGGGAAATATTCCATATTGTTTATTGCCAGAGATTCAGATGAAAATCTGATGTGGCTACAAACCGATGGGAGGAATTATTTCCAAAAATGAGGGAATTCCCTGGCAGTACAGTGGTTAGGACTCTGTGCTTTCACTGCTGAGGGCATGGGTTCAGTCCCTGGTCGGGAAAGTAAGATCCCACAAGCCGAGTGGCGCGGCCATAAAAATACATAAACAAAAACAAACAGTCTGTCAAGGGCTGCCTACTGACCTAAGTACGTGTGTTGTGAAAATATGCAGATCCACACCCTAGGTAGAGCCTCTCTATAGCTTGATTTCTTGAGTATAATTTTGGCCAGAAACATTCGCCTGTTTAAGAAATAAACTGCACAGAGAGTGTCAGGTACTGTGTTTATCTGGATTTTAAATTTAAATGCCTGAGATTACAGCCCAGCATCATTCCTGTACGTAAATTATTGATATATGTTGTACTTTTCTGTTTAATTCCCAGAATAAAATAATAAGTATATTCCTTATTTGAAGTGAATGTATACTAGTTGAAAAGTTAAAATTTTGTAGGTTTTATTGATTTATGTTGGCTGGCTCTAGTCACTGGTCATGGAGGGGCTGGTGCGGAAAGGCCACTGACCACCAGGCGAGACCACTCTGTGCCTCTCCGATGTCTACCATTTTCAGTTTATCCGGCAACAGAAACTGCGCTCCACTTAGCTGACCAGCTCTTCATGTGACTTTCTGGTCACTGTGACTGTTGGGGGGAAACTGCACAAAGTTCCTTTCCTAGCCCCAATTTCAATTTCCCTTTCCAAAGGGGAGATCCTGGTGCTCACCCCACAAGCTCGCAGACACGCATGAGCCAGATCAGCCACCACTGCTGGAAACGGGCAAAATCCATTGTATCCCTCCTTCCTTCCTTAACAGCCAGGTGGTAAGTTAACATGTTATTGAACATTAAATACGCTGAAAATTTTATAGGCCATCAGCTCCACCTGCCCATGTGATTTGGAAACAGGAATTGCAGAAATTCAGCTCCCTGGCTTGCACAATGCACACTTCCAGCAACACAAGATGCACAAGGACCTCCTATCTCCCTATACAGCCAGGTGAAACTTCCTCATTGTTTAAAAGAGATTAAAATGTAATATTGATAACTTTCTTTCATTAAACAAAAACACACTGTAGTATTTTGGGAACTGTATATAGTATTTTGGGAATTGTAGGAATGTTGTGATTACAGACACAACGTACCACACAAAGGGGAGAATCCTGTACAATAGAAAAATAAACCACTTCCACCTTGTGAGCACAGAATGAGAAGATGGCGGTGTATGAACTAGGAAGCACTCTCCTTAGGCACAGAATCTGCTAGAGTCTTGATCCTGGACTTCCCTCTAGAACTGTGGACAGCAGATTGGATATGTGGAGTCTCTGTATGGCAAGAATTCAAACTCTCTATTGAGAACTGATGCTTCAAAAGGCAAGCATACAACATAGATTCAAAAATATGTTTACCATGAAAGGTTATAGAATTATATTTGGAAATTAAATAAAAGAGAAACTAAGGTTCAAATGAAAGAAAAGAAAAAGAAAAACAAACCATACTCCTTGGCCAAGCATTCCTGGTTAAAGTAAGTCTAAATTTTAAAACCAAAAAGTGGTGGGACTGGGGGAGGTGGAGAGGGAGATGGAGAAATGTCCTTGGTTGAGTCCAGCCTCGAACGGGGGAAGCCTTGGCAGCCATCTGGCGCGAGGTCACGACAGCACGTGCTCCAGGATGCCCTGTCTAATCAGCTGCTCACACTTCCCCCGAGGTAGAAAGTGCTGAGGGAAGAGGGGGAGGAAGAAAAAGGAATGAAAAGAATGTTAAATTACACGATGCATCATTAAAAAGCAGCAACGCATTATATATATATTTCAAACTAAGTAGTTAAAAGCTAAACTTAAGTATTTTTGCTATTTTAATCAACTGAAATGGATGTCACCTAGAGCTGTACTGAAATCTGAATTTTATAAACAAATCCACGTTTTGCTTAAGTTAAATTTAACTAAAGAGTTTTGAATTCTGGTAGGTATTTTCCTTAATGTTTGCATTTTAAAATTTATGCACAGGGGCTTCCTTGGTGGTGCAGTGGTTGGGAGTCCGCCTGCCGATGCGGGGGGTGCGGGTTCGTGCCCCGGTCCGAGGGGATGCCACGTGCCGCAGAGCGGCTGGGCCCATGAGCCATGGCCGCTGAGCCTGCACATCCGGAGCCTGTGCTCCGCAACGGGAGAGGCCACAACAGTGAGAGGCCCGCGTAACACAAAAAAAAAAAAAGAAAAAAAATATTATGCACAGAAAACCCAGGTAGGTGAGATTTGGGGCACTGGATCACCAGTGGTACAGCAACAGCTCATTAGGAAGGCAAACGGAAGGAGTGTCTTCTCCACTAAACATTTTCTAGGATCTGAGTCTGAACAGTCATTCTTCTACTAACAGTGCAACTCTTCTCCCATATTTTCCAAGGATTAAAAGTCATTGTAACCTATGACATGGGTGCTGGTCACACGCTGTGTGTGAGGATGCCAGTGCCTGGCTAAGGCTCATCCTCAACGTCTCCTGAGAGGACACCGCTCTCGTTCTGAGGTGGAAAGGAGTCTCCTTGTCTGATTCCCTCTCAAAACACCAGGGCTTAAAACAAAAGTGAACATTTAGTAAACTCTGGAGCGGGGAGGTGCTGGAAGTGAGGCAGGAAGACTTTCCAAGCTCACAAGTGACCAAAGAAATCTCAAAGACGAGACAGAGATACTTGGGTAAAAACAAGAAACAGTACATTAGAAAGTGCAGTGTAGGTAACCCTAGAAAGTAACTGAAGGAGAGAGTATGCAAAGTATTCAAGGAAGCGGAAAGGCCTCAGGTGAGACCCATGACCAAAGAAACTCCTCCAAACCAGTCATGAAGACCCATGGGCCAAGGACTGTTGTCTAATTTAACCGAATTTTTAAAAAGCCTTAAGAATATAAAATGTAAAAAAATATATAGAGAGAAAAAACTATAGAGTTGCTCACTTAACAATTATTCCAATATCTACTAAAAAGAGGGAGTTCTGATTTCTGGACAACCAGCATGCTTGCCATAGACTCAATAATAAAGGAATGTATAGTAGGAAAATGTTTCCCTATTAATATTTTATATTATGTGGGTGATCTACACTATAGATTTTATAGAAAACTGGTTTCAGATGTGCTCAGACATTTTAGAAGCCCCTTAATATCAATTCGAGTAGATTATGCTTTTAAGTTTCCCCATTTTTATAGGGTGATACTGAGAGACAAAGTCTCATTAAGAGGAAGGCTTCTGAATGCACCACACAGTAAACAGCAATCGTCTAACAGCAGCAGACGGAGGAGGGACTGGGTTTCGGCCGCCCTGGCCCCACCCGGCCTCCCTGCTGAGGAGTCTTAGTACACCTGGCGGGAAGACTGGCCACAAAGCTCAAGAAAGAAATCCAACCATGGGGCACTGTTTGGGGTGAAGCGCATTTTCTCACATCTTGCTTTATGAGGCTAGCTTTGTTCTTGTGAACCCAGAGCTTCACCATCTATTTTCTGTTCATTAGTATCCTTGGAAGGGAAACTTCTGCCTTAACAACCAAAGATTTTAGGGTACCCTGAAAATCTGTCTTTAATAATTTCAACTTTTGTTTCAGGAAACTATTTAAAACTCCAAGGGTACTAGTAAAATAAGAGACCAACTCACCCTCCCTTAGGGAAATGAGCTAAGAACCACATAACCAGAACCATTCTTTGGCTCAACAGAACAAACAGAAGTCAACAAAAGCGACTAGGGTCATTAAATACCGACCGTCTCATAACAAGATGGCAGGCAACAAAGGAAAGAGTGGTTTTTACTAGTTCACCTTTCCTCCTATGCTAATATGACTACAGAAAATACAGATAGGATAAAATAAATTTAGCTACTGTGAATTCATCTAATGTGAACTTGAAGATTTCTAAGGAAACAATAAATTGAGATTCTTCGTAAGGAAAAATTTAGTGAGTTACAATTTTAGTCTTTCCCTATTAAATTCTATTATGTTTATATATTAAATACTTAGAAATTTTTTGATACATATCACTATTTGTTAGCTAAAGAACTAAGATTTACAAGGTGAAGAAGTATAGGCTGAAAACTAGTGCTTAGCACCTTTTTAATAAATAATAATTTGAAGA
The DNA here is from genome assembly GCF_003031525.2 of Neophocaena asiaeorientalis asiaeorientalis. Taxonomy (NCBI): domain Eukaryota; kingdom Metazoa; phylum Chordata; class Mammalia; order Artiodactyla; family Phocoenidae; genus Neophocaena; species Neophocaena asiaeorientalis. The sequence continues at coordinate 798,581 of NW_020173938.1, read as the reverse complement.
AAGGAGCTAAATGCAACAACATAATAGCCCCTTAACTAGAGTAAGACCCACTGTGGCAACTTCCCAGGGAAATGCTTAGTATTAAATTCAAGCAATACCCTAGTAAATTATAGCTAATGCTTGAGCATGGGTTTGAACTGCATGACTCCACACAAATATGCGTGTATATATATATATATATATATACACACACATATACATATATACACACACACACACACACACACACACATATATATAAAACCTGTATTTTCATTTTACAGATCTTTAAATTGACTAAGTATGGGGAAAAGTTCGTGTTCAATTAGAGATCACAACAGGTGGGATCAAAAGAACTAGGGCTTGGGTCCTAATTCTATTCAAACTGTTTTAGCTTCCAGCCTTTGGGTGAGCCATTTATCAACCCCTTTGTTTTTGAGGCAGAGAGAAGTACTCAGATTTCCGACTGTATGGGGAGAGGGAGTCTGTAGGCACCCCTAATCCCTGTGCATTGTTCAAGGGTCAACTGTAATTAACCCTTTCTTACTATATGCAACGTTTGCTTCACGCCTTTACATTTAGAAAAAGGACAAAAGAGTATTTTATAATAAACATAATTCCTACGATACAAATGATCATCACAAGGTGATACTTACCTTGCTACTGATTCCAACATTTTCATCATTCAACACTCTTACAAAATTTAAAGTATCTTAAGACAATAAATACCTGGCTATTTTTTTTTAATAGGACTGAAGTACCATCATCAACTTCAAATTCTCCATAGTCTTTTAGACACCGCACCTGAAAAGAAAAACTGATGTTTTATCCAAATTACTTTTTAATATGTAGAAACCATAAAGCAGATGGGGATTTATATATACCCATATGAAAAGTATTAGGCTTTCTCTTTATTTCTTCTCTGTGTACTTAGGCCTAGTACTCCTTCCTGTGGTATTCTAGTGGTTCCAATGGTCCCGTTTTGACGGGGAGGAAGAAAAATGGCAAATCTCCGAAAATATGTGTACATCAGCACTGACAGCAAGGAAACCTAAGGAGCTGCCAAAAAGAGACAATGTCACTGGATTGTTTTCCCTCTGCAAATTGTGAACAATCAAGCAGTTGAAAACACATCTACAGGGACTTCCCTGGTGGTCCAGTGATAAAGAATCCGCCTTACAATGCATGGGATGCAGGTTCAATCCCTGGTCAGGAAACTAAGATCCCACATGCCACACAGCAAATAAGCCCGCGCACCACAACTACTGAGCTTGCGCACCTCAACTAGAGCCCGCGAGCTGCAAACTACAGAGCCCACAGGCCCTGGATCCCTGCGCCACAACTACAGAGCCCACATACGCTAGAGCCTATGCACCACAACCAGAGAAGAGAAAACCCGCACGCCCCAACGAAAGATCCCTCATGCCTCAACGAAGATCCCACATGCCACAACTAAGACCTGACACAGACAAAAATTAAATTAAAAAGAAAACAAAAAAAAACCCATATCTACAAAGAAAAGAGAACATTTTAGATCTACCCCAACCTGCCTCTTACAGGTTCCTCCCATAAAGTATCAATATCTGAGAACAGGACATAAGTCTATAAGATTTGTTTTACAGATTCTGCCAATCTCCTTTGACTGATTGATTCAGACTCTTCCCCAGTATTACTTAGAGGCACACTAGGAAAGAAAAGATACAGACTCATGCTACATGAATCAGGAGAGGCTCTTAGTTGGAAGGTGGGAGGGGTAAGGAGCCTGATAACCACTTCTGCAATTGCAAAGAAGGAACATTCAAAGGTAGCCCCGGAAATCTCAGACCTGGCTCAGCTTCAAGTGCTGCCACAGGAAGGCGGGAGGACATTTTCATCTCCTGTGAGAGTTCAGACCTCAGTTTATTCTCCAGAGTACTAGCACTGGTGTTAGCAAAGCCAACTCCAATGGCAAGTCTCTGATTCCTACTTTTCCTGGATAATTTCATGTCCTGTGATTCCTCTGCAATCCTACCATGACTCCCAAAGGTATTTTAAGTTGGTTTGAGAAATACAAGAAAAATCCCCACCACCACCAGCATTTTGCTTCTTTAAATAGACTTTTATTGTGGAAAATCTCAAACACATTGAAAAGTAAAAAGGCTAATAAACTCAATGTCCCACCAACTGGCTTCAACTACTATCAACATGTGGCCAATCTTGTTCCCTCGCCCACTTCTGGGTTATTTCGAAGCAAATCCTAGACATCATTTCATTTAATCTATAATTATTTTAGTGCTTATTTCTATAAAATAAGATTGTTTTAAAAAAATCCCAATACCATTATCACATCTTATTAATAAATTTTTAATATTATGAAATACCCAGTTAGAATCCAAATTTCCCCATTTTGTCGCATGAATTTTTTTTTTTAAGTTGCCATGCTCAAATGAGAGTCAAATGAGAGCTACACATTACACATTTCTGATATGTCTCCAAGTCTCCTTTAATCTACAGGGTTCTCCCCCTTCCCCTTTCCCTTGGCAACTTACTTGTTAAAGAAACTGGGCAGTTTGGTAGTTTCCCAAAAATAGATTCTGTTGTGGACTCCTGTGGGGTCAATTAACATGTTCCCCCATCCCTGAATTTCCTATAAACTGGAAGTTAGGTGTAGGGGCTGGATCAGATCAGGTTTAGTTTCCTGGCAAATGGTGTTATGATGTCGTGAAGCACAAAATGTCTGGTGTCCCTTTTTGTTTTTTGGGTTTTTTTTTTTTTTTTTGTTTGTGTTGGGTCTTCATTGCTGCGCGCGGGCTTTCTCTAGTTGCAGCGAGCGGGGGCTACTCTTAGTTGCAGTGCATGGGCTTCTCATTGCGGTGGCTTCTCCTGTTGCAGAGCACAGGCTCTAGGAGTGCGGGCTTCAGTAGTTGAAGCACATGGGCTCAGTAGTTGTGGCACACAGGCCCTAGAGCGTGCAGGCTTCAGTAGTTGCAGCATGTGGTCTCAGTAGTTGTGGTGTGTGGGCTCTAGAGTGCAGGCTCAGTAGCTGTGGTGCACAGGCTTAGCTGCACAGACTTAGTTGCTCCACAGCATGTGGGATCTTCCTACATCAGGGATCAAACCTGTGTCGCCTGCATTGGCAGGCGGATTCTTAACCATTGCGCCACCAGGGAAATCCTGGTGTCCCTTTTTGGATGCTAAGATTGATCAATGGGCCTAGGTGCTATCCATACCCAACCACTACTAAGGTCTCTCTTAAGCTTTTCACCTAATGCTTTAGCAGCTACTTGCCTCCATGCATTAGGGCTACAAAACGGCATTAATGTAGTTTTTTTATTCCTTCTGCATTCATTAGCTGGAATTCTTCTATACAAAAGAGATTTCCCTCGTAAACAATTTGGCTACCCTGAGATAGAATTTGTGCAGTAACGGAAGATGGATGCTTGACTCCATTCTTTCATTTACCATTTTCCAAAATGAGTTGCATCCTTCATATTCTCCAAGAAGACCCAAAGAGGTTTCAGTTTTAAAACTGTTGTTGTTAGGTGTCATTATCATTCATGCTTCTAACGCAATTGATGTGATGCAATTCACTGCAGTTTATCATTTTGATGCTCAAACTGTCCTTTCTTTGACTAATGAGAGCTCCTTCGAATCAGCTCCCAAGTCTTCAGCACTCCCCTTGTAGTCCTTGATACTTTCTTTCTTTCCATGCTCAGCTTGTACATCTTTAATCTATTTGAGCCGTGGAATCGGCCACTTTCCCCCCAGGAGTCCTGGTTTCCTTTCACAGGAAATGGCATATAGACTCAAGAATGTAGATGCTCATGGCTACTGGGTTGGTCCTTGTTTCTAGGCCTTTTCAGTGGACAGAGCTAAGAAATACTTCTTTAGAAGAGATGATTCAACATGAGTCCATGCTATTACTTTTTTGCTCTATTCTTCAATATATAAACTGTTTATTAAAGAATATTATATTATTCTTAGGAATATTATTACTAATAACATTATTACGAATAATATGATTACTAAAAACAGGTTAAGATTTCTTTGTAATTCTTTTCATCCTTCGTACGTACCTACTAGGGAAATACAATCAATCTATGTGTTTTAAAGTAATTTAAATAACCACTGTTTGACTAATCTACCAACATGAAAACACAGGTTCATTTGTTTCATTTTGTTTTCAAAATGTGTAAGTTGGTTTTCCACTTTGATTTCATTTTGTTTTAACAATATGTAAAATATTTACATGGTTCCAAAGTTAAAATTTTAAAACAGGTACAGTCAGAAAATTTTAGCTGTTCCATCCTATTCCTGCCACCACCTACAGGTAAAATTTTTGGTTTGTGTTTGTTTCCTTTCTTTTTTGTGCTTTGCTTTATTGTGCTTCTCAGATATCGCCCTTTTAACAAATTGGAGGTTTGTGGCAACCCTGCATTGTCAGATGATGGTCGGCATCATAATGCTAATGCGTATTCAACAGACTGCAGTGTAGTGCAGACATAACTTTTACATGTACTGGGAAACCAAAGCATTTCATGACTCACTTTATTGAATATGCACTTTATTGTGGGTCTTAAACCAAACCCACGATATCTCCAAGGTATGCCTGTATAAACTAATATATATTCATATACCCCTTTTCTTTTCTTTTCTTTTCTTTTTTTTGCGGTACGCGGGCCTCTCACTGTTGTGGCCTCTCCCGTTGCGGAGCACAGGCTCCGGACGTGCAGGCTCAGCGGCCATGGCTCACGGGCCCAGCCGCTCCGCGGCATGTGGGATCTTCCCGAACCGGGGCACGAACCCGTGTCCCCTGCATCGGCAGGCGGACTCTCAACCACTGTGCCACCAGGGAAGCCCTCTTTTTTTTTTTTTTTTTACATCTTTATTGGAGTATAATTGCTTTACAATGGTGTGTTTGTTTCTGCTTTATAACAAAGTGAATCAGCTATACATATACATATATCCCCATATCTCCTCCCTCCTGTGTCTCCCTCCCACCCTCCCTATCCCACCCCTCCAGGTGGTCACAAAGAACCGGGCAGATCTCTCTGTGCTATGTGGCTGCTTCCCACTAGCTATCGATTTTACATTTGGTAGTGTATATATGTCCATGCCACTCTCTCACGTCGTCCCAGCTTACCCTTCCCCCTCCCTGTGTCCTCAAGTCCATCCTCTACGTCTGCATCTTTATTCCTGTCCGGCCCCTAAGTTCTTCAGAACCTTTTTTTTAGATTCCATATATATGTGATAGCATACGGTATTTGATTTTCTCTTTCTGACTTACTTCACTCTGTATGACAGACTCTAGGTCCATCCACCTCTCTACGAGTAACTCAATTTCATTTCTTTTTATGGCTGAGTAATATTCCATTGTATATATGTGCCACATCACCCCTTAAACAAAAGTCATCACAGTCTATGCATTAAAGAAAAATCCATTTTAAAAAGGTATACTTACTTCTATGTATAGGTTTTTTGGAGGTTTCATATCCTGTGTGATGTCCAAACCTTCATGTCCTCCCAACGACCTCATGTAGGTAGCAAGGGACTTTTTGTAATGATTGAACCATTCCATCTACAAACACAAAGATGGCCATTTGACAAAGCTGTAAGAAAACAAACTTGCAGAAATTATATACTAATCCTTTCAAAAACAGCACACATCCCCACATGGATCATTACTACGACCATTCATTCAAACTACAAATATTAGTGACTGCCTGTTATGAACCAGGCACTGATCTAGGTACTTAGGATCATTTAACAAAGTGAACAAACATCTCTGTTCTCACAGAACTTGCATCCCAGCATACTTAATCACAGACCTAAGGAACTTTCCACCAGAAACCAAACCATGAAAAATACACCATTTCAGAATTATGATCTCTTCAAACTCTGTATTGACAGGTTTTCTGAAACCTAGAAAATGCTGTTGAGAAAAACACCCAAATGTCCATCAACTGATGAATGGATAAGATGTGTACATCCCTACAATGGGATTATTCAGTCGTAAATCAGAGTGGAGCTCTTATATGTGTTACCGCATGGATGAACCTTGAAAACATGCTGAGTGAAAAACACAAAAGGCCACGTATTGTACAATTCCACTCATATGAAAAATCCATACTAGGCCAATCCATGAAGAAAGTAGAGTAGTGGTCTCTAGGGCCGGGGAAGAGGGGACAGAATACGTTCTGGATAAGATGGTGGTGATGGATGTACAACTCTGTGAATATCCTAAATACACTGAATTGTATACTTTAAAAGGACAAACTTTAGGGGATGTAAATTATATCTCAGTAAATCTGTTTTTTTTTTTTTAATTGTTGAGAGAAGTTAAAGAAAACCAAAATATGTGGAAGGATATACCACTTTCAAGGATTGGGTGATTCAGTATTGTAATAACGTCAACTGATCTATAGATCCAATTCAATCTCAATCAAAACCCCAATTTTTTAAAAAATGGAACTTGATAAATTGAGTCTAAAATTTGCAAGGAAATGCAGAAGGCCAAAAGCAGTGAAGACATTGAAAAAGAAGAACAAGATGGGAACACTTACTCAAGACTTATTATAAAATTCCAATAACTTAAACAATATGAAATTGGTACAAGGACAAATAGACTTAAAAAGAAGAGAAAGTCCCCCATCCAAAATCCACAGATATATTGACATTCAATTTATGACAAGTGGCACTGTGCACAGAGCAAGGGGGAAAGAGGACCTTTTCAATAAATGATGCCATCTCAATATCCATATTCAAAATGCAACTAGGCTCTTACATTATTCACAAAAATCTATTCCAGTACTGTAAATCTCTTTGTGAAAGGTAAAACAAGATAACTTCTAAAAGACTATACACATAACCGGCATTAGTAAAGTGTGTGTGTGTGCATACATACACACACCCCTCCCTCAGGTTCAATAATTTGCCAGAATGACTGACAGAACCCAGGAAAGCACTACACTGACAATTACAGTTTTATTGCAGATACAAATCAGAACCAGCCAAAGGAAGAGACACCCAGGATGAGGTCTGGGAGTCCCAAATGTGAAGCTTAGAGTATCCTCTCCCTGAGGAATCAGGACACACCACCCCCCTGGCACACTGATATGTAACAACACACACAAAGTACTGTCAACCAGGGAAGCTCACACAGCTCTGGGGTATCATTACATAGGCTTGATCGATTGATCAAATCATGGTTGATTGAATCACAGGTGACTGAGCTCTACTTCCAGCTCCCCTCTCCTCTCTCCAAGTTGGACTAATATCAAGAGGATAAAAGTCCCAAACCTGAGGGGATGGTGGGAACCTCTGAATTTGTAGCCAGTTGGTCAGAAGGGAGGGTGGCCTTGGGAACCTCAAACTTTACGGCTGGTATCTGAAGTGAGAGCAGTCTTAACCTATGAAGTTTGGTCTAACTTTAGGTAGTGTCCGAAGTCACTGCAACACTGTAGGCAGTATGACCCTCACTTTGTAAATGAGGGAATTTAGGCACAGGGAGAGGTCGAGTCACTTGCCCAAGATCTGACAGTGGCAGAGCCAAGGTTTGTACACAGGTTTGCTTGGCTCCAATCCTGTGTCCTTAAATATTGTCCCTTAATGACTGGATAAATCAAGAATTCAAGTATTCACATTGATAAGCAAATTATGTATACCCACATATTTTATGGAAAATCTCCCAATAATAATGCCAGGTTTTTCATCCTACTGATGGATCACTAACAAGTAACATAATGGGACCCTTTATTTTGTTAAGTAATAGTAGTTTTCCATATAGCATTTAGAATTACTCCTACCATTCTCATCACAGTATATACTAGAGACCAAAAATTACTCAAAAACAAATGTTAAAACAAAAAAAGATTTTTGAAATACTATAAATACTATTACAGAACACTGCCATAACCTCAGCAATTTTCCAAATTCACAAACTTGAACAACAATGCTGACTTACTTCTTCAGCAGACATGTGAAATCGTAAAGCACTTGGCAAGACACTGCCACATTCCCACCTGAGTGCTCTAATCCGAAGCAATCGGTCATACCTAGGACATTAATAAGGTATTAGATGGCATAACAGAGGGGTATCAGAAGTTGTTTTCACCAAGAGAGACTCCAGACTCAACCACCAAAATTTAACATGTGGACTTTTATTTGGTTCCTGAGGCAAACAAACCATTGTAAGAGGACATCTTTGGGACAACAGGGAGAATAGGAATACAGTTGGATGGATGCTGTGAAGTCGGGTTCATTCCTCTAGGTATGAGAATCATAGTGGTCATGTAAGAAAAGGTCCATAAGGTCCTTATTTCTTAGAGATGCATACTAAGGTATTCAGCGGTAAAATGCCCGATGTTCTACAATGTTTTAGCATAGACAAATAAAACAAGATGAAGCAATCATGGCAAAATGTTAAGAATTGTTAAGCCTATATGATGGCTCCATGGGGGTTTGTAATATTATTCCCTAATTTTATGAATACTGCAATTTTTCATTATAAAAAAAGTTTAAATAGAAAAAAGAGAAGAATTTAGAATGCTCATAAAAGAGAGGCAAATCTAAGAATTCCTGTTATCCATATAAAATGGTTAATTAGGAAACCACATGGGAACCCTCCACTGCTCCCTGCCACCCCAGCAAACACAGAGAAGCTCACAGGTATGCTACAGTGCAGCGCTGATTTCTTAACAAAGAACAGTGTCGAAACTTGATGGTTGGTATCAAATCACTTCGTCCACCTGACTTTGCTTCATTCCTGGTAATACATTTAAGGAGGAAAAGAATGTCTATTTCAGTATATGTCGAATTTTCCAAGCCAACTAACAAGTGACTCCATGCTTGTTTTTATCCATTTATGTTAGCAGTTAACCTACCCAAATAGTACCTGCCTCTACATCAGAGCTTTTGCTAACATGTTAAAAGATTAAAAAAGCCAAAAGCTAACTAATTTGCCTGGGATCACACTCCCAGTGTTTTGTTTAGCCATGTGGCACTTTGCATTTTGCACACTGATTAATCTCCATTGTCTCCAAAAGACAAATATTGTGTTTCCTCACTTTTTGGAATCCCTTTTTCATGGTGGGATAAGAGACAGATCGAATATCACGGTGCATAAGATTATGGCCTCACATCATGTTCTGATCCTATGGAGTCCTCTTTTTGTGGTACTTCCAAATCCTCATTCTAATAAAGTGAGCTAAGAATTCTGGAGTCAGATGGTCCTCCACTCATCCAACAAATATTTATTGAGGGCTTCCCTGGTGGCGCAGTGGTTGAGAGTCTGCCTTCCGATGCAGAAGACACGGGCTCGTGCCCCGGTCCGGGAGGATCCCGCGTGCCGCGGAGCGGCTGGGCCCGTGGGCCATGGCCGCTGAGCCTGCGCGTCCGGAGCCTGTGCTCCGCGGCGGGAGAGGCCACAGCAGTGAGAGGCCCGCGTACCGCAAAAAAAACAAAAAAACAAAAAAAACAAAAAAAAAAATTTATTGATCTTCAACTATGTGCATGTTCTGTAGTTTAGGGTCCTTCACACAGAAAGGGAGAAAATTTTGGTTTTACCCTATAAAATATATGTCTCCTTGGTTATTAGACGAGTTTTGCACTTTAAAACCAGATGTTTGGGAATTCCCTGGTGCTCCAGTGGTTAGGACTCTGCACTTTCACTGCTGAGGGCACGGGTTCAATCCCTAGTCAGGGAACTAAGATCCCGCAAGTCTCGTGGCACAGCCAATAAATAAATAAATTAAATAAAATCAAACCAAATGTACAATTGTTTAATGGGTATAGTGTTTCAGTTTCACAAGATGAGTTCTGGAGATGACGGTGATGGCCATATGACATTATGAATGTACTGAATACACTGAACTGTACGCTTAAAAATGGTTAAGATGGGGGACTTCTCTGGTGGTCCAGTAATTGGGACTCCACACTTCCACTGCACGGCAGGGGCAGGGAACTAGGATCCCACATGTCCCACAGTGTGGCCAAAAAAAAAAAAGATAAGATAGCAAATTTTATGTGATGTGTATTTTACCATAATAAAAAAAAAAAACTGGAAACAAAACAAAACAAAGCCAGGTATACAGAATGAATTAGAATCTACTCTGGAGTTTTAAAAGGAAACAGATACAAAATATAAGTGCCTGCTCCAGGCCCTGAAAATAGAGGTAAAATATATGTCCCATTTTACCATGTCTTCCAGATTGTTCTATACACTTCTGCCACTCTACAAACATTAGATATATTCTCAACATTTTTTTGTTGTAGTTTTTTGTTTCTGGCCACACCAAGAGGCTTGCAGGATCTGAGTTCCCCAACCAGGAATCGAACCCGTGCCCCCTGCAGTGGAAACGCAGAGTCCCAACCACTGGACCACCAGGGAATTCCCTATTCTCCACATTGTTTACAATGTGCTCTGGATTATAAAGAAATAGCACAAATAAAATACAGCCAACCTAACATCAGAGCACTTTATTAGGTACATAAGAACTTCCTTAAAAAACTCACATTTACACATGAGTAATTAAATAGGAATAGAGTTCTTCTGACAAATAATTTTAACCAGAAACTGGTAATAGTGACTGACCCCCGAGAACCAAACCAGGAGGATAGGGCACAGAATTTTGTATCATGAATTTCCAGATGGTATGAATACAGGAAAATCATCCTCTTACTGGACCAAGGCCTGTAAGGCCACCTCCTAAATATGTCTATAAACTGTTCACTTTCTCCCTAGTCTGGCTTACCTCTCCTGCCACCCGCATGACCAGCGTGCCTCCCTATCCTCTCAGCCCCTCCATCCACTAACCACAGCAGCAGCCAGGGTGGTCTTTTAAAACACAAACATGCCTCCACCTGCCCCACATGCTTAAAAATCTCACCTGGTGTCACCCTTCGCCTGCTCACTAAGTTTCAGCCACACTGGCTTTCTTTAATGAGCAGTTCCCTGAGCATCCCATCCTCTTTCACGACTCAGGGTCTTTGCATATGCTGTTTCCTTCACCTAGAATGCTCTCTGCCCCAATTACTGCCTCGCTAAAACCTGCTTCTCCTTCAGGCCCCAGCTGAAATGTCTCTTCCTTGGAGAGAACTTCCATGATTCCTCAATCTACTAATATTTTCAATTCATTATTCTCTCTCCTAGTGCTGTTGTTTTCCTTCATAGCATGTATTCCAACTTGGTGTATCTGTATTTAATATCTGCCTTCTGCCTTACACTGTGAGGGTCATGGGGGCAAAAATCTTGATTATGTTGTTCACAATTGAAATACCAGAGCCATTTATCAGCTCATAATTGTTTAGTACATATCTGCTGAATGAACAAATGAACAGTTTGGGAACCTGAGTTCAGGACTTTACATTTCCCTTACATTTACTGCAGACCTGTTGCAGTTCAGTTCCTTGTTCCATCTGTATCTATCCTTAAATACAGTTACTGCAAAATGTGCCTACTGTTCTGTGTACTCCACAAATCTTAACAGCATAGTACTGATTTCTATGCCCAACTAACTGATGAAAGCGCTCCCTAACAAGGCCAAACATGAAACCTCATGTTGCAGACAGGTTGAGATCTGAGTACCTCGCCTTTGATCCAGCAGTTAGTACTCCGTGTCTTACTCTTCACCAATCACAGGACCCTATGAAGTTGGTCATTCAGCCCAAATTCTCCACTGGGCCAACTACCATGCTTGGCTCTAAACAGTCTGTAACTCAAGAACCCTCTCACCTACCAAGCCTTCTGTAGCACTAGTTCTCAGCGAACTCCATTCAAGATATTGTTAAGTCACTGCTGCTCCTGCTAAGTTTACAAACCGCCTGTTCTCCTTTTAACCCACTAAGTCTTCTACTGATGAAAACAAGCAGTGGAAACAATACATTTCACTTATTAAGGTCGTTACTTACTCCTGTCTCATCTCTTTTAGGTCCACCCCGATTCCTTTCAAGTCATATCAGTCAAACAACAAATATTTATTGAACATCTACCATATGCCAAGCACTGTTTGAATCCCCATGGACAGAGCAGTGATTAACACAAATCCCTCTAGTTCTGTATAGTTAGGGTATGATCAGGCTCACAGAGAATTAGAAAAAACAAATCATATCTAAAATCTAATGTTGGGACTTCCCTGGTGGCGCAGTGGTTAAGAATCCGCCTGCCAATGCAGGGGACATGGGTTCAAGCCCTGGTCCAGGAAGATCCCACATGCCGCAGAGCAACTAAGCCTGTGCGCCACAACTACTGAGCCTGCACTCTAGAGCCCGCAAGCCACAACTATTGAAGCCTGTGCGCCTAGAGCCTGTGCTCTGCAACAAGATAAGCAGCCTCAATGAGAAGCCCACACACCACAATGAAGAGTAGCCCCCGCCCGCCACAACTAGAGAAAGCCCGCGTACAGCAATGAAGACCCAACGCAGCCAAAAATAAATAAATAAATAATAAATTAATTTAAAAATAATAAAAAATTAAAAAAATTAAAACTAATATTAAGATTATCTGATTTCAATATCATATTTCTTAAATTGTTTTAAAATATCAATCTTATCAACTTACACATCAGATTGGTTTTGTTCATATAAAGCTTTCATCTCCTCCAGAACTTGCCTGAGTCCATCCTCCTAGAACATATAAAATTACGCTCATTAATTCCCCCACCAAGTTTGTAGCAATATTTTATCTATGTTTATCTTTGATTTATGTATGTTATCAAAAACCAATAGTACAGGACTTCCCTGGTGGCGCAGTGGTTAAGAATCCGCCTGCCAATGCAGGGGACACAGGTTCAAGCCCTGGTCCAGGAAGATCCCACATGCCGCAGAGCAACTAAGCCCATGCGCCATGACTACTGAGCCTGCACTCTAGAGCCCGTGAGCCACAACTACTGAGCCCACGTGCCACAACTACTGAAGCCCTCGCGCCTAGAGCCTGTGCTCTGCAACAAGAGAAGCCACTGCAATGAGAAGTACTTGCACCACAACAAAGGGTAGCCCCTGCTCGTCGCAACTAGAGAAAGCCCACGCACAGCAACGAAGACCTAACACAGCCAAAAAAAAAAAAACAATAGTCCTTCCACACCTACTAGGATGGCCATGATAACAAGTGTTGGAGAGGATGGGAAGAAATTGGAACCCTTGTACAATGCAGGTAGGAATGTAAAATGGTACAGCCCTGTAGAAAACAGTCTGATGAGTCCACAAAAAGTTAAACACAGAATTACCATATTAACCAGCAATTCCACTCCCAGGTATATACTCAAGAGAACTGAAAACCTATGTTCATACAGAAACTTGTACACAAATGTTCAGAGCAGCATTATTCATAACAGCCAAAAAGTGGAAACAACCCAAATGTCCAACTGATGAACAGATAAACCAAATACTGTATATCCATTCAATGTAATATTATTCAGCCAAAAAAAGTAATGAAGTACTGATACATGCAACAACATGGATGAACCTTGAAAACATTACACTTAGTGAAATAAGCCAGACACAGAAGGACAAATATTGTATGATTCCACTTATCTGAAACAGGCAAATTCACAGAGACAAAGTAGATTAGAGGTTACCGGGAGCTGAGGGGAAAGAGGAGTGGGGAGTTACTGCTTAAAGGTTATAGAGTTTGTTTGGGGTTATGAAAAGTTTTGGAAACAAGAGTGATGGTTGCACAACAATGTGAATATAATTAATGCCACTGAAGTGTATACTTAAAAATGGCCAATTTTAAGTTATGTATATTTTACCATAATTTAAAAAAATAAAAAGAAATGAATTACTAACACAAAATACACAATTAACATACTGATTAAGGATAATCTTGAATATACTGTACTGAGAAAAGAAGTCAGACAGAAAGGAGTACACACTGTATGCTTCCAACTGGCCCCGTCCAGAAAAGTTTGCAACTCCGAGCATGCTGACTCCAGAAATACATTTAAAAAGACAAATATAATCTGTAGCACAGAAAGAAAATCCATGGTTGCCTAAGGCTGCAGATGGGAGGTAGCTAGTAGTTACAAAAGAGAAAAGGGAATCCTTGGGGTGACAGAAATCTTGATTGGGTTGCTGGTTATAAGGATTGTATACATTTGTCAAAATTCAAATGTCTATTAAAATGTGTATTTGTTGTATATAAATTATACCTCGATAAAACTAATGACAAAAAAAAATCAATAGCCCTACAGAAGCAATAATGCATGACAAAAGTACATAAATAATTTATTATTTATTGGAAAATGATCTTAAAAGGTTACTACCAAAAAAAACCCCACTGCTAGAATAGAAAATAGAAAGGTCAAAGGTGTTTTTCTACTTGAGCAAATCATTAGAGAAATCATTAGGCAAATCATTAGAGACAAGCAAATCAAAACCACAATGAGGTATCACCTCACACCAGTCAGAATGGCCATCATCAAAAAACTACAATCAATGCTGGAGAGGGTGTGGAGAAAAGGGAACCCTCCTGCACTGTTGAGGGGAATGTAAATCGATACAGCCACTATGGAGAACAGTACGGAGGTTCCTTAAAAAACTAAAAATAGAACTACCATACCACCCAGCAATCCGACTACTGGGCATATACACAGAGAAAACCATAATTCAAAAAGATGCATGCACCCCAATGTTCACTGCAGCACTATTTACAACAGCCAGGACATGGAAGCAACCTAAATGTCCATCAACTGATAAATGGATAAAGAAGATGTGGTATGTAAATACAATGGAATATTACTCAGCCATAAAAAGGAACGAAATTGAGTCATTTGTAAGGATGTGGACAGACCTAGAGTTTGTCATACAGAATGAAGTAAGTCAGAAAGAGAAAAACAAATACCATATTTTAACGCATATATATGGAATCTAGAAAAATGGTACTGATGAACCTAGTGGCAGGGCAGGAATAGAGATGCATACATAGAGAATGGACTTGTGGACACAGAGGGGGAAGGGGAGGGTGAGACGAATTGAGAGAGAAGCACTGACATATATACACTACCATGTATAAAATAGATAGCTAGTGGGAAGCTGCGGTATAGCAGAGGGAGATCAGCTCGGTGCTTTGTGATGACCTAGAGGGGTGGGATGGGGAGGGTGGGAGGGAGGCTCAAGAGGGAGGGGATATGGGGATATATGTAAACATATAGCTGATTCACTTTGTTGTACAGCAGAAACTAACACAACATTGTAAAGCAATTGCAATCCAATAAAAATATAAAACACACACGCACACAAAATTTTCCCTTGGAAGGATAAAAACATTAGAATTATAAAATTCATAAATGTCACACAGTAAGTCTGTCAACAAGCAACCTCTACACCTGAAACATTGTAAACCAACTATACTTCAATTGAAAATTTTTTTAAAAGGAGAAAAAAAACACTAATGCTATAACAACAACCAAAAAAAACCCACCCAAAACAAAACAAAGATAAGTAACCTATCTACTTTTAGAGCCAAAATATATGCATTAGCAAAAGTGCTTTGGCACTACTGGTATAATTACAGAATTACACTTTACTTAACCCTGCTCAAATGTAAGAAATGATTCTTGATGAAAAAATGAAAGCATGATTTCTACCTTTTCTTTCATCAGCTGGTTAAAAAGAGATCATAGAAAAGTCTGATTTATTAGAATTCAGTTAAATATTCCATTTATTACAAATATTGTTTTAAGGAATAGTTGAAACTCTTGCACAATTAGTAGATCAGCAGGTATACAAAAGACAAGTGGGAAATAATTTTTTAAAGATACCTAAAATAATTTTCCTAAAAACTCACTCAAACGATTGCCAGTTCTGCATGTAGAAAGTGCATAATCATTCCAATTGGCTGAACAGAGCACCTAACCGTGAGGGATTATGGAATGAACAAGGCAGAGTCCCTGCTCTAAACCAGCCATCATCTGCCTGGAAGGAACAATTCTTGAAAGTCTGTGTGGTCAAGAGTGTGTGGGGTCAATCAGATCAATTCTTGGTCTCAGCTCAGCTGTGCCAGTGGCCGGCCTCGAAGGCAGGCACGACTGCAAGAAAAGGTGCACCTCCGCCAACTAAGACCCAGAAAAGCGAGTGATTTTACAACTTCTAAGTCCGCCCCTGAGCCCCCCACCCCGAAGTGCGAAACCAACACTTATCCTAAAATGTGAGTGAAAAAGAGAGCTGGACTAAGGGTCTGAATAGCCAGCACCGTGGGCAGTCTCTGAGCCCTTGGGCTGGTTTCCTCCCATGTACCACGACCCCCAAAGGACCTAGTCTTCCGACCCCAGAGGGGCCACATTTGACAGCCTCCACGCCTCTGCATTCCAGCGTCTCTACTGAACCTCCCACTGTGGTCTCCCAACTTTTTAGATGAAGTAACTGTCTGAAGTTGCAAGAGCAACAGACTGGACTCCAGGAAATCTGTATTCAGATTGAGACTCTGGGTCCAATATGCTGCAAGTTCAGGCAAGTTGCTTAACTGGATCCATAATTTCCGCGGCTCAGTTTCCCCATCCGTTAAATGACCTAAGTGTCAAACTAACTGCTCTTTAATGTTCAAAACAAAACTCACCTTCCCCAAACACTCTTCCTGCTGACCTCCAATGTTTATTCCGCTACCAGAGAAAGAAGCCTCCCGAGATGCCGACCCCTCTCCTCCCCCACTATCCATCCCATCTCCAGCCCTGTCCTCGTAGCTACAAGTCCTGCTGTCTCAGGACACGGCTTTCAGCACCCGCTGACCGGGCAGTTCGGACCATACACAGCTTTCGTGTGGTCTACTGTAACCACCCAGAACCATTCTTTCTTCTCTTCGATCCATTCCCCAAAGTTCCGCCACAGTTACCTTCAAAACACGAAGAGTTACCCCATCGCTGCCCTGAAATGCCTTGTGCGTGAACAGCAAACCTCCCGGCCCCGGAGCCCCCGTGCGGCCCGCACACCCAGCGCCGGTCGCCCTTCGCCGGCGGGGAGAGGGTGTCCGCACCGCCGGCTCCCCGGAGGGGCTGCGCTCACCGCATCCTCCCAGGCGCGGCCCTAACGCCCCGCTACCCCGGTCCACACCTCCCCAGTGCAACTCACACCTGCGCTCTAGCACCCGTCTCCGGGCTTCTCCGGCGCGTCACCGGGGCGAGACGCCGACCGTCCAGACCGCGCGCGGGAAGCCGCAGAAACCAACCCGGCCACATACACCGCGGAGAACCACGGGCACACCCGCCGTCCCGTCCCGGCTGCGCAGTCCCCAGAAAAGCCACCCCTGGGAGGTGCCCGCCCGCCCGCCGCCCTCACGTTGAAGGCCGGCAGCCTTCCCTCGGCCGCGCGGTGCAGCTCACGGACCAGCTCCATGGCCCTCTCGCAGAACATGGTGGACGCGCCGGCCCTTACAGACAACCAGCTCTCAGTCAAACGGCCGCCTAACCAGGCCCTACGGTTTCAGCTCCTACAGGTCCGCGACGCGCTGGGCCGACCCCGCCTCCGCCCCGCTTTGGCGCCCAAACGCGCAACCAATAGGAGCGCACTGCCGGCCTCCAGGCTACGGCGGCGGCCAGGGGACATTTGCCTCCGCTCTGCAGCCGCAGTGCCGCAGGAAGCCCCACACCTGGGCGGTTGCGGACCTTGGTGTGGCTTCAGCCCAGCCCTCCTGTCCAGGCCTTGGTCTGAGCTCAGGCTGAGCCGCAGGACAGCTCCCGCGCAGCACAGCTCGGGATGGACGTACGTCCCCTTTTCCGATGGATTCATTCATTCTCGTTTAGGTTAACGGGGACGCGCACGATGCGGTCTAGAAGGCAGACCTGGCAAAGGTGTGCAGTGATGTTAGCACCCAGCGTTGCGTCTGTTCGGTTTTGCAGTGTGGGTTTGTTTGTGTGATGGTAAAGGGAAAACAACTTTTATTGGGTATCTCTTGTGTGCTAGGGACTGTGACATACTTCACGTTATTCTCACGATTATCCTTAAAGTGGTTATTAAGACTCTTGGTACTGATTAGAAAACAGAAGTTAGAGAACTTGCCCAAGGTCACACAGTTCGTAAAGTGACAGACCCTGTATCTAAGCCTTCAACTCCACCGTACTACATTTGATATTAAATCAGTCATTTAAAAACATGTGTACAATAACTCACAAGGTGGTGGCTGGGGATTGCCCTAGATTAACATGAATACACATAGCCATATTCCCGCCGAGATGATTACGGAAATTTTCATAACCATATAGAATCAAAGGTGGGAATTACTGCTATGGAAACAATTCGTTTTATTTGACTGCTTTTTTTTTTTTTGGCCCCGCGATGTGACATGCGGGGTCTTAGTTCTCAAACCCATGCCCCCTGCAGTGGAAGTGCGCAGAGTCTTAACCACTGGACCACCAGGGAATTCCCGTGGCTATTTTTTTTTTTTTAAACAGTGTTACTTTGGACTTCTCTGGAAGTCCAGTGGTTAAGAATCCACGCTTCCACTGCAGGGGGCGCTGGTTCCATCTCTGGTCAGGAACTAAGATCTCACATGCCAAGCGGCCAATAAATAAATAAAATAAACAAACAACGTTACTTGGATCCATTCTATCTAACCCTAGAAACTTTGTTCCTCTTTTGCAAGTATACAGTAGATATGTGGTCTGAGAAATGAGCCTAGGAATGGCCTACAAAGCCTCTGAATCTTATCCTTACGTTGAGTGACCTTTCCTTCCCAGCTCTACAGTAATGGATAATTTAGCTAAGTGTTTTTATCAAATACACAATTCTATAGTGTAATCCAAGGAACACCAGTATCCACAACCTTCCTTTGCCATAAACCTTTTCAATTTCAGACCTCAGGCCTGAGACTCACTTCCTTACCTATACAGTGGGGGCAGTAGTACCCACTTCTGGGGGTTTGTGATGATTCATTATTCCTTCAGCAGGTATTTATGAAGTGCATATTCAGCATTGTTCTAGACACTGAAGATAAAGCAGCAAAGTCCCTGCCGTCAGAGTCTAAGTTCTAGTGTGGGAAACAGCAATACACAGATACAGATATACTGATGACAAATATATTGGTGAAAAGTGCTAAGAAGAGTATAAGTCAGGGCATATATGTATAAAATAGGGCATATATGTATAAAATAGATAACTAATGAGAACCTGTTGTTTAGCATGGGGAACTCTGCTCAATGATCTGTGGTGACCTAAATGGGAAGGAAATCTAAAAAAGAGTGGATATATGTATACCTCTAACTGATTCATCTTGCTGTACAGCAGAAACTAACACAATGGTGTAAAGCAACTATACTCCAATCAAAATTAAAAAAAAAAAAGAGTGTAAGTCAGGGAAGGTGAACTGTGACAGTGAGAGGGCCTGAAGGTTTCGAGTTAGTGTTCAGAGAAGGCACAGACCTAAAGTGGAAGGGAGTTAGCCATGTGGATATGGTGACTCATGTACATGCCACCCACACCCTGGGGCCCCTGCCTCAGCAAGGAGGCAGTGATACTGGAGCAGGGTGAGCTAGAGAGAGGCTGGTGGCTGGGAACAGAGTGAGGGCTGAGCAGTGGCTGAGGCCAAGTCAAGTAGGCCCGTTGGCCCATTTCATAAGCTTTCAGTTTTATTTTCCACGAGGTGGGGAGCCATTGAAGTGTTTTGAGCAAATAAGTGACAGAACTGGATCTAGGGTTTTTAAAAAGACCTTTGTGGCCACTGGATTAAGTAGACAGAAGTGAGGCAGGAGACCATTTAAGCTATTATAAGAATCCAAGTGAGGGATTATGGCACTTTGGCCCACGGTGGAGGTGGTGAGAAGTGGTTGATCCTGGATAGATTTTGAAAGGAGAGCTGACCAGGCTTGGTGATAGACCTGCTGTGTCGTGAGAAGGGAGGAATCAAGGATGACTCAAAGGCTTTGGCCTGAGGAACTGTAGGGATGGACTTAGCATTCTGGAGGTGGGGAAGGCTATGGTTGGAGCTAGGAGCATTCTGGAGGTGGGGAAGGTTATGGATGGAGCTGGGGTGGGAGAAGAGCTGAGAGCTCAGCTTTGAACATGATTTTAGGTGCCTGTTGGATGTCAGAGGGGATGAGTAGACCACTGGATAGAGGAGCCTGGAGTTCAAGGAAGAGGTGTGGACTGGAGATACAAATGTAGGTGTCCCCATTGTAGGGTGACCTGGATAAGATTAGAGCCTGGATAAGATTACTTATAGAGTGAGTGTGGACCAAGAGTTGAGGACTGGAGCAAGGCCTAATACCAGCAAGAAAGACTCAGTACCCCTTACTCTCTTCTTTCCAGCTCTCCCTTCCTAGCTTTTTTGTTTTTCTATTGATTGGAAAGGATTTAGTGAGTGATAGAGTAAAAAAATGTTTTACACTTTATTTTCTGGATTCCCAGTCTCCAGTATGTGCTTCTACATTACTTTAAAGAATTCACCAGGGTTTCCCTGGTGGCGCAGTGGTTGAGAGTCCGCCTGCCGATGCAGGGGACACGTGTTCGTGTCTCAGTCTGGGAGGATCCCACATGCTGCAGAGCCTGGGCGTCCGGAGCCTGTGCTCCGCAATGGGAGAGGCCACAACAGTGAGAGGCCTCGTACCGCAAAAAAAAAAAAAAAAAAAAAAAAAAATTCCCAAAAAAATTTAAAAAAAAAAAAAAAAAAAAAAAAAGAATTCACCAAAAGTATATTTGGACAAATATGAATGCAGGTTGTGCTATTTAGTAATATGGTCAGTGAAATTCTTTTGCAATTTCTAAGTATCATTACAAAGCTAATATAAGGAGCTATTGAATTTCTAAAGACGTTTCTAATTGATCAGTTGCCAATAGTTTTCACTGGCACAAATGTTGAAATTACAAGTTACTTTGTAATAAATAAGTGAATCTCTTGGTTGTAGATCATTTGTAAAAAAAATAAAATAATGCCATATTAAAGAAAGCCAAAGCTATAAAACTGAATAGGTGAAACTGCTCTTTCCTTTCTGTTTTTAGGATGGGTTGAATTAGTACTTAATTTGTGTTTCACAAGTGGGAATTTGTGAAATGGATTCTTCCCCCATCAGCTAGTTCTGCTTTATAAAAATCTAAAATCTAATACTGGTTTTTTAAAAAAGTAAAAATTTTAAGCAGCTCAGTTTTCAAACGTTCGGCCCAAAAGAAAAAAAAAAAGAAACATCTATACATTTCTGTTTCAAATTAAAAAACAAAACTACCAGATCACATATTTTTTAAAGAAAAGTCCTTGTGGGAAAATAGTTATAAATCATTATTAGGACAGAATTGTCATGTCACCTTTTTCTTTTTGTTGTGTAAATTCTTATAAAACGTTTTCGGGGGTTTCCACTGTTGGGGGGAGTCAGAGAGCCGGGGATATGCGCGGAGTACCCTTCGGGCCGCCGCAGTGGGCACCAGGAGGCCTCGTGTCTGACCTAGCCCGACCCCTGCCCAGCGATACTCCGCCAGTCAGCCGCGCCCGAACGGTGACGCGCCTTGCGGCTTCGTTTGCCCGTGTCCAAGATGGCTGCGATCGCCGCTGGGGATGTTGGGCGCGCCGGG
>NW_020173938.1:769050-777088 GCF_003031525.2 Neophocaena asiaeorientalis asiaeorientalis | reverse complement strand
CCTCCACCCCGCGTGCCCCCCGACCCTCTCCGGGCGTCCCCGGGTGCCTCCCCCGTGGTCCCCCCTGGCCCCCGCGCCCCCTTCCTTCCCGGGCGGGCCTGGGGGGCCCCTCCAGCGACCGACAGGTGAGCGCCTCTCGACGAGGGTGGCGAGCTCCCGGACGCCCGGGAGCGCCGACTCCGCTCCGACCTGCTCTGCGTCCGACTCCGACCCATCGTCCCTCTCGCCGGGTGGGCAGCTCACCGGTGCCTGAGTCTCCGCGGCACCCTCTGCTTGAAGCTGCCGGTCCCTCGGGGACGGCTGAGGGGGTCGGTCGTGTGCAGGGACATGGGGTGCACCGCATCCTCGGCTGTCGAAGGGGGGGGGAAGCCCGGCGTTCGCGAGCAGCTGGCTGGTGGTACGTGGAATGTGTCCGCAGGAGTCGTCTCCTTGGGACTCTCCGTCCCGTCCGGAAGTCACCTGGTTATTTTCGGTCTCCCTTTGGGGAGATGAATGCGTTTATGTTAAATTAATCTCACAGTTGGGATAGGGGCATATTTCACGCGGGCAAGTCTCTGCCTATAGTCTGGCTGTTTGTAGAACGTATCACTCATGGCAGTTTTGAAGTCTTGATGTTTCAGTGGTGTTTGAAGAAGTTAGTATGTAATGTTCTCAGGTGTTGTAGCAGAGTCACTTATTTTGGGGTCAACTGGAATGCCCTTAATTGACACTGGCCACTTCCGTGTAAAATATTTATCCAAATAGCCCCTAAAAACATCAACTGCATTGCCTGAAAGATCATGAAATTAAACTATATACTTCTCTAAGTCAGTGGTTCCCAGTCCTGCCAGAAGTTCAGGAACTGACAGTATTTTTGTTTTTGTGTAAAATTATCTAGCAACTGGTGAGTATCTTTTGTGAAACTAAGCTGTTCTGTGGAAAGGTTTATCTGCATTAAAAACTCACAATTGGCTTTAATGCACTTTTAGTAACAAGCTTGACGTAGCACTTAGATAGGTTGGGAACTCTTCCTCTGAAGAAATCAAGTTGTGTTGCACAATGTCTGGGGAAACAGTGCTGGCCTGGCACCTTCCTTGAAAGATGTACTCTATTAAAAGGATCTGATTATTTTTATTTTTGAGTTGAAGACAAAGAGAGACATTCAAGTGGTGCCATGTCCTTTGGATAAACAAAAGGTTGTTACGGGAATAAAAAGAAAAGCAGAGGGCGGGAAGGCCAAATTTGTGTGTCAGCCCATGGCTTCCTTCCCTATTGCCTGAAATGCTCTCCTGGACGTTCTCCTGCTGTGTCTTCTCCTTCAACCAGGTCTCTGCTTTACTGTCATCTCTTCAGAGAGGCCTTCCCAGACCAGCACATCCAAACTAGCCTTCCTGCCGCCTCCAACCCCCCTATTCTGTTTACTTGTTTCTTCATCGCACTTATCCCTTAGCTCAGGGGTCCCCTGTGGTCCCCAGGCCACACAGCAGGTGAGCAGAGCAGCGGGAGAGCAGGTGAAGCTTCATCTTCCGCTCCCCATCACTCCCCCATTACTCGCATTACCGCCTGAACCATCCCCCCCCATCACTCACATTACTGCCTGAAACCATCCCCCTCCTTTCCGTGGAAAAACTGTCTTCCATGAAACTGGTGCCTGGTGCCAGAAAGGTTGGGGACCGCTGCCTTAGCTGACGGTGTGATTGCCTGCACACTTGACTTGCTTTGTGGGTAGTCTCCACGAGAACGGAAGCCCTCTGAGAGCAAGGACAATTTTTCTCTCAGCATCTGTCTCCAGGGCCTGGCACATAGTAGGTGGGAGAAAATACTTGGTGAATGAATATCTAGAATAGATTCCTAGAATTGGAATTGCTGAGCCAAGGAGTGTGTGTTTATGACTTTGAAAGCAAAGGCCAAAGTGCCCTCCCAAGAAGTTGTACTGACATGCCCTCCAGTAGTGTCAGTTGCCTGCCCCCCAATATTGAACATTACCAGATATTTTGATCTTTTTCTACTTGATTGATGAAAATTACATCTGATTTGTATCTTTAATTTGCATTTCTTAATGGTTAGGTGGCAATTTTTGTGTGTTTTTCTAAGCTCATTATACATCTTTGGGATTATTTACATCTTTAATGATCCGCCTTTGTTTGGGTCCTCCTGCACATTTCTTTTAACTTTCTATTGTGCACGTGTTCAAATATACAAAAGTAGAGGAGACAGTGTAATATAATGAATAGTCAGTAGTTTTCCATGTTTTGCCAATCTTGAATCATCTCTTCCTCCTCCCCTCCATTTTTAGTATGGTGGGGGACTAGGCTATTTTAAAGCAAATGATTTCATCCATAAATATTTCACAGTATATCATGAACAAATAAGGACTTTTTGAAATATATCTAACCCCAAAGCTATTATCATATTGTGTCAAAATTAACAATTTATAATCTGTAATTAATTTAATATTATCTAATATCCAGTCTACATATACATTTCCCTGTCTCAGAAATGTCTTTTTAAGTTAGTTTTAAAATCCTGTACATTTCTTAAGTTTATTCCTAGTTATTTTATCTTTCTGTTGTTATTGAAAATAGAATATTTTCTTATATTACATATTGTAACTGGTTGTATTTATTACTTCTGTAACTAGCAACTTACATAATCTTAGTTTCAAGTAGTTTTTGCAGTTGTTTCTCGAATTTTCCAGGTATACTATCATGTCAGCTGCAAATAATAAGAATTTTGTCTGGTTTTCTACTTTCTTATGTCTTTTGTTTCTTTCTCTTTTTTGGTTACATTGTATTTCCAGAACGAGGTTGAATAATAGGGATGATACTGGGTATCCTGACTTTAAAGAGAATTCTTTTAGTGTTTGTGCCACGTTAGTTATTTTAGTAAGGAGTGTGTTGCTGTTTTGTCATTTTTTAAGTCAAAAATGGTTGTTGAATTTTATCAAATGCTGTTTTAGCATCTGTGAAATTATCATATAAATTTTGTCTTTTGACCTGTTAGTATGCTGAGTTGTAGAAATAGATTTTATAATATTGAATCATCATTTTATTGAATCATCATTATTGAATCATCAATGATAACTCTTTTTTTTTTTTTTTTTTTGCGGCACACGGGCCTCTCACTATTGTGGCCTCTCCCGCTGTAGAGCACAGGCTCCAGACGCCCAGGCTCAGCGGCCATGGCTCACGGGCCCAGCCGCTCCACGGCATGTGGGATCTTCCTGGACCGGGGCATGAACCCGCATCCCCTGCATCGGCAGGCGGACTCCCAACCACTGTGCCACCAGGGAAGCCCAATGATAACTCTTATGGTGTAGACAGATTCTATTTATTAATATTTTACACCATTATTTGTGACACTAGTCTGTAATTTTCTTGTTCAATGCCGTCTTTACCAAGTTGTTTTAGTGCTTTCTATAGCTTTATTAAAAGTTTTCTCTTCTTTAGCCAGTTTAAACACTTTTGAAATGATCTCTTTCTTTAAATTTTGGTAGAATTCACCTGTAAAACTACCTAAGTGTGGTGCCTTTTTTTAGAATATAGCACTTTGATAACTATTATAGTTTCTTAGATATGCTCTCTCTTTCTGGGTTCGGTTTTGGTGATTTATATGTTTATAGTAAATCATCTTTTATATCTAGCTTTTTCCTCTGTACCTGGGGCTGTTCCCTAGTCTTGTTTCCTATTTTATATACTTATACTTTTTTCCCCTTTTTTCTTGCTCTAGTACACACACACACACACACACACACACACACACACACAGAGTAAAGTGGATTTTTTCCTAAATAAAAAAATATTTTTTCCGAAAGCAAACCTTTTTTTGTTTATTATTCTGGGAGGCCAGGATGGAGAGAACGTGTTCTATCTGAAGGGGGCAGCAGCTACTGCAGTCTCTCCTGTTGCTCCCCAGCAGGAATGTGGTTCCAGGACAGCCAGATCTTCCAGTCTTTCCTGAAGAGTAGCTGGGTGTAAGCCTGTATCTGTGATCGCTAACTTTTTAAATGTTGCTGGCAACTAATTCAGATGAAAACAACAACCTTGGAGGGAAAACAAAACCAAAACCAGTTTGTGTGTGTGTTTTTAATTTTATTTATTTATTTATTTGGCTGCCTTGGGTCTTAGTTGGGGCATGTGGGCTTCTCTCTAGTTGCGGCTTGTGGGCTCAGTAGTTGTGGTGTACGGGCTTAATTGCCCCAGGGCATGTGGGATCTTAGTTCCCTGACCAGGGATCGAACCCATGTCCCCTGCATTGGAAGGCGGATTCTTAACCCCTGGACCACCAGGGAAGTGTGTGTGTGTGTGTGTGTGTGTTTTAATTGAAGTATAGTTGATTTACAATGTTGTGTTTCAATTGTACAGCAAAGTGATTCATATATATATATATATATATATGTTCTTTTTCAGATTCTTTTCCCTTATAGGTTATTACAACATACTGAGTATAGTTCCCTTTTGGTTTGTTTTAATTGTTGGACTAATTATTTTTCTTTTTTGCTGTACACGGGCTTCTCACTGTTGTGGCCTCTCCCGTTGCGGAGCACAGGCTCCAGACGCGCAGGCTCAGCGGCCATGGCTCACGGGCCCAGCCGCTCCGTGGCATGTGGGATCTTCCCGGACCGGGGCACGAACCCATGTCCCCTGTATCGGCAGGCAGACTCTCAACCACTGCGCCACCAGGGAAGCCCTAAAGGGTTATTTTTGAAGGTAAATGTTTATCTGACTTACACGTCAACTGTGTACTCCATAAGAGGAGGGACTGGATACTATTTTTGCTTTGCGTATGTCTGGTACAAGGAGGCAAGTGAGGGATTCTGTGGGCCTTTCATTTTCTTTTCTGTAATCTTGGAGTTCTTGGCAATATGCAATAAAGGCATAAGTGGTCTAAATTGGGCCTAAGGAAGCAGTAGTAAGATGTATAGGTCTCTGTTTCAGTCAACTAGACTATCCTTTGACTGTCAACTCACAGGCCAGATCTGCCAGATAACGGAGATCAGTGGACCGCCTGGGAGATTTCACAGCCGATGGCCTTTGTTTGTAAATACAGAAGAACTCAGGCATCACTCTTGGTTCCTTCTTGATCCAAAAGAAGGAACTTCATGCAGGGCTGCTGATGGCTTCACCATAACCCAGAAAGGCGGGTGACCAAGGTGAATGTCTGTCTCGGAGCTAGCTTTTGTCCTTAAAGTCTGCTTTTCTCCATCCCCCTTCTCCTCCCACTCCCCAGAGTAGAGTCTGTGCCTGGACCATGACAAGCAGGGGGGCAGGCTTTGTTATGGTGCCTCAAATGGGGCCCCCAACTTGGTCCCTCTCTTCCCAGTTGTGGTTTATCTTATCAGGGACACATTCCAGCCCTGGACCCGGGACCCTGGGACTTTACACCTTTTTGGTGAGATTAGT
Organism: Neophocaena asiaeorientalis asiaeorientalis; assembly: GCF_003031525.2. Taxonomy (NCBI): domain Eukaryota; kingdom Metazoa; phylum Chordata; class Mammalia; order Artiodactyla; family Phocoenidae; genus Neophocaena; species Neophocaena asiaeorientalis. The sequence goes on along the minus strand of NW_020173938.1, from coordinate 771,707 downwards.
GTCCTGTATCTCTGCTTGTTTCCCAGTTCCTTTCAGCCAGCATATACTCTCCCTTCTCAAGGGAGTGTCTGTCTTCTACAGTAATGTTGAGCATACACTGCTCAAACACAGATTAAAATCTCCAGAAGATACATACCACAGAGGTAACCTTGGAAAGAGGCTTAGAAGATGGGTCATCTTCTCAGGGTTCTGCTGACAGCAGTGGAGACAGGATGCCTTTCCAGACTCATGATCCTCCTCCTCCTCCCACTAGAGCACTTTTCCTTCCAAAATGCAGTCTACGGGAAAACATTAACTGCAATATTATCTTGAAAACTGACAGATTAAGTCAATGCTTTTCACCCGGACGTGATGCCACAGAACTTGGGTGTCTACATGGAGAGTGGGTAGGTCATTTGTCTCTTCCTGAACTGAGGGCCAGGGTCTGGAGTGTCAGTGAGGACACGGGCTGCTGACACAGGGAAGTGTGATGCCAGGAAACCCAGCCTGAGGTGTCCAGTTAGTAGAAAGACCCGTTGTTTAGGCTTGGTGCCCATCTTAGTATTGTTTGATATTTTAGGGGAAAGCTTGAATGGAAACTGAGTCTCAAGTGAGTGTTTTCAGGTTTGTGGCTTGGGGTGAGTTGCTTAACTATGAGTTTGTTTCTTCCTCTATAATGTGGGGATAAAAATATCTTCCTTATAGGATTGGGGTGAGGGTCCAGTGTATGAAAGAGCCAGGCACACAGTGAGCACTCAGTCAGTGGCATCTTGGTCATCCCCAATATTATTGCTAGTGTTATTTGTTGGAGTATTGAGAAAGCTCTGTTAACTTAGGTCAAGAAGAATGTACCCTCCCTCCCTTTCTGCCCCCAATTTTTTTAGTTAATTAATTAACTTATTATTTATTTATTTTGGCTGTGCTGAATCTTCATTGTGGCATGCAGGCTTCTTAGTTGTGGCATGCGAACTCTTATTTGTGGCATGCATGTGGGATCTAGTTCCCCCACCAGGGATGGGACCTGCGCCCCCTGCATTGGGAGCACGGAGTCTTACGCACTGGACCACCGGGGAAGTCCCTGCCCCCAAACTATTACAGTACGTCTTCTCAGCCAGTTGTCATGCATGTAGTTGTCATCGTGATCAGTTAACACGTCTGTTGGTAATAGAACGTTTTAAGCAATGCTTTTTGGTTATTCAACACTTTTTTTTCACCTGTTCATTTAGCAAAGTTTGATGTATGTACAGTAACTCTTCTAAGTGCTGAGGCTGCAGCAGTGGATGTGGGTCATGTCTTGTGGACTTTACCTTCTGGTGGCAGAGGCAGGTGACAAGTGAACAAGTATGTGCTGTGTCAGGTGCTCAGGGCTTGAGGAGGAAAGTAGGGCCAGTAAGGAGCAGCTGAGGCGTGTATACAGGAGGCCTTTCTCGTAAGGGGACATTTGAATGGAAGCCACTGGCTGCTTTAGAGTGGAGGAGTGCCTGGGTATGATGTGTCATTGACATGTCACTCTGATCGCTGGGATGAAGACAGACTGGAAGGGCAGCAGGAGCAGGGGGACCCGCTAGAAGTCATCCAGGCAACAGATGATGGGGACTTGGGCCTGGGGTAGCTGTGGAGGTGAGAAATGTTGCATTCTGGATCTGTTTCCAAGGAGGTGTCAACCGGATTTGCTGATGGATTAGTAAGAAAGAGCGAGGAGAGTCACAGGATTCACCAGTTCTCTTCTGAGCAGTGGAAGAGTGGAGCTGCCATGTGCTGAGATGGGGCAGTTGTGGGAAATGAGTTTGGTTCGGGGCATATGGAGGTGCCTATGAAACATGCAAGTGAAATAGGTAGGAGTTGGAGTTCAGGGGCGAGCTGAGGCCAACATCTGACGTTAGCCTGCAGGTAGTGTTCAGAGTCATGACAGGATCCCAGGGCTGGACCCTGGGCCCTGGACAAGTAGGAGCTGGAGAAGAGGAGCCTCAAACCAAGGAGACCTGGAGGGAGGCAGCTGAGAGGAGAGCTGGGAGGAAGGGGTCAAGGGAGCTATTGGAAGAAAGCCTGTTGCAGAGGAGAGTGTGATCTGCCATTGGATTTGGAGACAGAAGGATCAGTGGTTGTTAGTGTGGTTAAGTTGAGTGGTGGAGGCAAGAGCCTGATGGAGTGGCTCAAGGGAGAAGTAGGGAGAAGAAATGCAGATAGCTTTTGCAAGGAGTTTTGCCATAAAAGGCAACAGAAGTGAGGGGGTGGGTAACTGGAGTAGGAGGAAGTTTCTGACCAGTGCTGTAGAGTGCCTTGGTGTGCTCCTGAGGATAGTCCAGGAGGGGAAAGACTGGTGATGCCGGGTGCTGGTGGCGTGGTGTCTTTGGGACCCAGTACCCCAAGGCCAAGTCAGCGGTCCCCAGACAGGAAGGTAGGCCAAGGGTGCTGTGAAGTTGCAGGGAGGTGGTTAGATATGTGTGGGGAGCACTGGAGGTTCTCTACTGGGTGCTTCTGTTTTCTCTGTGAAATAAGAGCAAAGCCCTGTGCCGAGGGGAGAGGAGGTACTGCAGGTGTTTCCCTTTCAGTTCTCAACCTGGACCTGGTCTTACCTCTCTATCCTTAACCTAATCAGATGTTTCCTACCATTATTTGCTAAAGTCTCATTAACACGGACATCAAGCTCCTTGGCAGAGGCTCTTCTTTTTTTTTTT
>NW_020173938.1:705255-769025 GCF_003031525.2 Neophocaena asiaeorientalis asiaeorientalis | reverse complement strand
CGGGAGAGGCCACAATAGTGAGAGGCCCGCATACCGCAAAAAAAAAAAAAAAGAAGATTTTGGGGATAGGAGTTAATTAATTTATTTATTTATTTTTGCTGTGTTGGGTCTTCATTTCTGTGCGAGGGCTATCTCTAGTTGTGGCAAGTGGGGGCCACTCACTGTCACGGCCTCTCTTGTTGTGGAGCACAGGCTCCAGATGCGCAGGGTCAGTAGTTGTGGCTCACGGGCCTAGTTGCTCCGTGGCATGTGGGATCCTCCCAGATCAGGGCTCGAACCCGTGTCCCCTGCATTAGCAGGCAGATTCTCAACCACTGCGCCACCAGGGAAGCCCGAAACTCTTCTTTTTTGATATGCGGTGTTGCAAAAATGGATGACAGAAGTGGTTCTCATGGGAAGTCGTTTCAGCTGTGACTTGCTGTGTGTCTGAGAAGCCATGTGTGTTCTGCACAGCTGAGTACTGCCTGGTCCTGGGGGGCCTGAGGGCAGCTGCCCCCCGGAGGGCCCTGCATATGGCCCAGTGACGGGGGTGTTAAGCTGGGTTTGAGGTGGAGGTGGGTAAGAGATCAACATGAACGGAGGGCAACACAGAGTGAGTATGTGGGACGTAGGCAGAATTCTTACCTCTCAGGTTTTGCTAATACACAAATAGAAGTTTCTAAATAGAATTTGTCTTGAGATGATACTTATGGGCTTTAGTTGTCTTAATCATGTGTAATCTGTTTACCAGGTATGGAAATGCCCTGGGAAGGTAGAAAGAGAAGGGGGTAGATGAGTGTCAGTGTGAGGAGTTTCAGAAGGAATTTCATTTTGCAAAGATGAAGGCAGAGAAGGAGTGTCAATGAAGGAATACAAGCATATCTCAGGAATGCTGCAATTTAGGGTTTGTCCTTAAAGCTTGAAAGTTGTCCTGAGCATTAGGGTAAAGAAAAGAAAGTTGCAGTTATTTTCAGTTCTTATCACACTTTCAGATCTCCACACAAGGTTTAGAGATATATATACATATATATTTTTTAATAAATTTATTTATTTATTTTTGGCTGCGTTGGGTCTTTGTTGCTGCGCTTGGGCTTTCTCTAGTTGCGGCAAGCAGGGGCTACTCTTCATTGCAGTGCGTGGGCTTCTCATTATGGTGGCTTCTATTCTGGCGGAGCACAGGCTCTAGGTGCGTGGGCTTCAGTAGTTGTGGCACGCGGGCTCAGTAGTTGTGGCTTGCAGGCTCTAGAGTGCAGGCTCAGTAGTTGTGGCACACGGGCTTAGGTGCTCCATGGTATGTGGTATCTTCCAGAACCAGGGCTCGAACCCGTGTCCCCTGCATTGGCAGGCGGATTCTTTACCACTGTGCCACCAGGGAAGTCCCAAGGTTTAGATATATTGACTGAACTATTCGTAATGGGAAGGGAAGAATGTTCAGTGTTGAAGCAGGTCGTTTGGATGCCATAGTTCAGGGTCCTAAAAGAGATATATGCCTTTTAACTTTCAACTGTTTCTTTCTCCTAATAATGTGTACAACACAGATTCTTTACTGTTTCATGTTTGACTTGTGCCATTCCTAGGCCTGGAACATCATGTGGTTCCTACCTGAAAGTGGCTGTGTCAGTGTTGGGTGCTCATAGATTATTGTATTCAACGAACAGTTAACTTGCTTCTGTTGTTTGTTTGATATCAAGCTAGGCACTGGGAAAGATGAAAGATGGCAGTATCTTTTTTTTAACATTTTTATTGGAGTATAATTGCTTTGCAGTGGTGTATTAGTTTCTTCAAGCATTTTTATTATGTCTATAGAAGAGACAAAATTCAAGTGTGGCTGGAGATGATTAGTCTGATCTCACATTCATCCTTTGTTGCTCTGACATTTTTTGTGCTGTTTTATCTTCACAGTATCTCATCTTTTAGGCTCCCACTTCAATGACAGGATATAACTCATCCTGTCAATGCATCTGTGGCATACCAAGCTTTCTGTAGATAAAAGAAAAGAAATGTTCACAGTTTAGGGACACGGCACACCTTGACAAGCCATGTCATGGCAGAACCTACGGGAAGGAAAATAAGACTGCCATTCTAGGACATCGGATACTTGGCTTTGGGTTCCAGAAGGAAGGGACTGTTACACCAGTGGAGGCCAGCTGGGAGCCTGCCAGTACAGCCCCAGAGCCTCAAGAGAAAGCACAAGGGAGATTCTGCAGGGACCAAGGCAGGGATCTTCAGGTATGAGGCCACCACAAGGGATGGCAACTGCCATGGTGAAAGGCAGCCCTTGAGAGATCCTGTCTCCTTCCCTCTGTTCCCTTCTCATTTTGTTTTTTTCCTGATTACAAAAGTAAAAAAAGATTTCTTAATACAGATTTAAAACAGAGAATATAATTGAGAAAGTGGAATTATCCCCTGGACAATTACTGTTAACAGTGTGACATATATTGAGAAGATTGCTTGCATGTTTATTCTTTTATTCATCTAACAAATACTTGTTGAAGACGTACTGTGTGCTGGAGGCTGTGGATAAAATGTTACAGAGTCAGACAGGTCCCAACCCTTGTGGAGCTCACATTCTCCTCGTGAAGGAGAAAGAAAGCAAAAAAGGTACATGTAAATACACACTAAATTTCAAGAGGTGGTAAAGTGCTATAAAGAAAAACAGGGCTTCCCTGGTGGTGCAGTGGTTAACAATCTGCCTGCCAATGCAAGAGACACGGGTTTGAGCCCTGGTCTGGGAAGATCCCACATGCCGCGGAGCAACTAAGCCCATGAGCCACCACTGCTGAACCTGCGCTCTAGAGCTTGCAAGCCACAACTACTGAGCCCACATTCCACAATTACTGAGCCTGTGCGCCTAGAGCCCACGCTCCACAACAAGAGAAGCCACCGCAATGAGATGCCTGTGCACTGCAACGAAGAGTAGCCCCCACTTGCCGCAACTAGAGAAAGGCCATGTGCAGCAATGAAGATCCAACGCAGCCAAAAACAAAATAAATAAATAAAGCAAGATAGCTTTAAGAAGAAGATAACAGACCCAAAATGGAGTTGCTTATGCTAAATAAGCCCACGTCACCAAACGGAGACTTAACTTCATTACAGACTCGGCTCTCCTAGAAATGGGTTCTTCAACCAGTCAATCAGGAATCACCTGGTCAGCACTAATGTGGTCATCTGCCTGATGGATCCCTGTTGTCTCCTAAAGGAAAGTGACCGTGGAATAAATAACTCGCTTCTGTTGTCTCATAAAACTTCCTTGTTCCCACTCTCTTCTCCCTGTGAAAGTCTTTCATTTTGTACAGCTCCTTGGAGTTCCTTTCTGTTTGCTACATGAGATGCTGCCCGATTGATGAATTGTTGAATAAAGCCAATAAGATCTTTAAGGTTTGCTCAGATGAATTTTGTTTTTTAACAGGAGGTAAAACAATTGTGTATGAAGCACTTGAAAACAAGCTATACTATAGTGATAAAACATCCTTGTCACTGTCAGGAGAACAAGGCCTTTTCACAGTAGGTCACCCAGCTGTTAAACTCTGCCAACATCCTCATGACTTTTTGTTTTCTTCTCTGGGAACAAAGACATTTATGGGATTGCACTTGTGTATTTTATTAAGGCCTTAAAGCTTTTAATTCTGTTCAGTGAAATTACTCCCAATACTATGTTTGAATAAGAGTTTGAAGATTGTTCTTAAGGTTTCCACCTATAAACTAGGTAGAAGTCCACCTGTTAGTCTTGGGGAGTGAATTTTGGATTTACTCTTTTGTTCCTTCTGAGAGAATATAATGAGATAATAGAATAGAATATATATATATGTATGTACACATATATATATGATGGAATATATAATATAAGATGTATTTTGAAATATATCTCTTAATATAATGGAATAAAGCGAAAAACTCTTCCTTAATAATCTTGATGGTTACAGTAATAGAGGAATTGGTGAAAACTAAATATAGATACTTTTTAATAGGAATACAATTCTTCCACTTCTGGCCACTGAAGATAGAGTAACAGGGACTGAATTTACCCTGAAATAACTAAAACAACAACAAAATCCAGACAAAATGCATGAAACAAGGTTTACAAACACTGGCCACTGGCAACGAGAGACAGTAGTCTCTGGAGAGGTGACAAACAAAGTGAGCCCTACAACAACTCCAGCTTACTGCCGTGAGAGTTTCCCCGCTGTATCACAGGGACAAGGAAATTGATGTGGAGCCTGGTGGACTTCCTGAGCTGTGGATAAGGTGCTGAGAGTCTGGGGACACCAACATGCCTACACTTTATAGGACAGAGGACCAGGGAGAGACATTGGTACAGAGAGAACTCTGGAGATCTGCAGAGGAGAATCTGGAGATCTCTACACCTTGAGTATTCAACACAGTGCTGCGCAGCACACGTGTGAGGAAACTATCTGAGGCTGGGGAGAGAACTTCCCGAAAGGTTTAGATGAAACAGTTCCAGTTCCCTCTAACAAGACCATAATTCACTGAACACTGGGTAGAACACTCAGGAATGTCATGCTTCAGTAATGGGAAATAATTAGCCCTAGACAGAGTACTGCTCTGGACCTACCTAACAAATCATAAAAACAAAACCCAGAAGAATCAAACTGTTTCCAATTCACTGCATCCTGAAACAAGATTCAATATTTATAGGAACATAAAAATATCCAGCACCCAACAAAGTAAAATTCACAATGTCTCATATCTAATCAAATATTACCAGATGTATTAGTTTGCTTGGGCAGCCGTAACAAAGTACTACATACTGGGTGGCTGAAACGAGAGAAATTTATTTTTTCACAATTCTGGATGCTAGAAGTCTGAGATCAGTGTGTTGGCAGCATTGGTTTCTTCTGGGGCCTCTCTCCTTGGCTTGTAGATGTCCATGTTCTCCCTGTGTCTTACATGGTCTTTCCTCTGCATGTCTGTCCAGGTTTCTTCTTATAAGGACACCAGTCTTATTGGATTACAGCCTACCATAATGACCAATTTTTCTTTTTAACATTTATTTATTTAGGCTGCGCTGGGTCTTAGTTGCAGCACACAGACTCTTAGTTGCGGCATGCAAACTCTTAGTTGTGGTATGCATGCAGGATCTAGTTTCCTAACCAGGGATCGAATCCAGGTCCCCTGCATTGGGAACACGGAGTCTTACCCACTTGACCACCAGGGAAGTCCCCACTAATGACCGAATTTTAACTTAATTTAACCTCTTAAAGACTCTATCTCCAAATACAGTCACATTCTTAGCACCTGGGGTTAGTATCTAGATGTATGAATTACAGTTGGGGAGCACAGTGCAAGGAGACAGGAAAATGTAACCTGTAATGAGAATAAACAATCAATGAAAACCAATCCAGAACCGACACAGATGGTACAGTCAGCAAAGGACATTAGGACAGTTATTACAACTATATTCCATGTGTTCAAAAAGTTAAGTAGAGTCATGGAAGGTATGAAAATTACCCAAATCAAGTTTCTAAAGATGACAAACTACAAGTGTGTTAAGTGAAAGATATACTGAGGGGCATTAATGGCAGATTAGATGTTGTAGAAGGAAAGATTCAGTTATCCAACATGAAACATAAAAAAGAATCAAAAAATTTTCAGACGTAGCACTGAACTGTGGAACAACTTCAGGCAACTTAATATATGGGTAATTAGAGTTCCCACAGAAGCAGGAGAGAAAGAAAAAATAGGTGAAAGAATAATGGCCAGAAACTTTCCAAGCTTGATGGAAACTGTAAACTCAACTCAGTGAATCACCCACACAAAAAACAGGAAGAAGGGACTTCCCTGGTGGCGCAGTGGTTGAGAGTCCGCCTGCTGATGCAGGGGACACGGGTTCGTGCCCCGGTCTGGGAAGATCCCACATGCTGTGGAGTGGCTGGGCCCGTGAGCCATGGCCACTGAGCCTGCGCGTCCAGAGTCTGTGCTCCACAACAGGAGAGGCCACAACAGTGAGAGGCCCGCGTACCACCCCGGGTCCCAAAAAAAAAAAAAAAAAAAAAAAAAAAACAGGAAGAAAACTATACCAAGGCACATCATAATCAAATTACTCAAAACCAGTGATGAAGAGAAAAATCTTAAAAGCAGCCAGAGGAAGAAAGACATGTACAGGAAAGCAAATATGCAGGTGACAGCCGATTTCTTGTGATAAAAAAAAAGGCGGCCATGGAACAGCATATTTAAAACACTTGAAAAAAAAAAAGAAAACCAAAAAACCTCTGTCCACCTAAAATTTATTCTCTCTTTTCTCTTCTCTTTTCTTTTTTCTTTCCTCTTTTTTTTTTTCTCCTTCCTCCCTGCCTTCTTTCTTTCCTTATAAATGAAGTATAATTGACTTAACTGTATTAGTTTCAGGTGTACAACATAGTGATTCAGTATTTTTATACATTACAAAATGATCACCATGATAAGTCGCTACCATCTCTCACCCTACAGAGTTATAGTATTATTGATTATATTCCCTGTACTGTATGTTTCATCCCTGTGACTTACTTATTTTACTGGAAGTTTGTACTTCTTTTTTTTTTTTTGTGGTATGCGGGCCTCTCACTGCTGTGGCCTCTCCCGTTGTGGAGCACAGGCTCCGGATGCGCAGGCCCAGCGGCCATGGCTCACGGGCCCAGCCGCTCCGTGGCATGTGGGATCCTCCCGGACCGGGGCACGAACCTGTGTCCCCTGCATCGGCAGGCGGACTCTCAACCACTGCACCACCAAGGAAGCCCGGAAGTTTGTACTTCTTAATCTCCCTAACCTATTTCACTTATCCCCCTACATGCCTCCCCTCTGGTAGCCACCAATTTGTTCTCTATCAGTCTGTTTCTGTTTTGTTATGTTTGTTCTGTTCTTTAGATTCCACATACAAGACAAATCATATGGTATTTGTCTTCCTCTGTCTGACTTATCTCAGCATAATACCTTCAGGTCCCTCCATATTGTCACAAAAGACAGATTTCATTTTTTAAAAAAATAAGTTTATTTTTGGCTGTGTTGGGTCTTTGTTGCTGCACATAGGCTTTTTCTAGTTGCAGCAAGCGAGGGCTACTCTTTGTTGCGGAGCACGGACTCTAGGCACACGGGCTTCAGTAGTTGTGGTGCTTGGGCTTAGTTGCTCCGCAGCATGTGGGATCTTCCTGGACCAGGGCTCAAACCCATATCCCCTGCATTGGTGGGCAGATTCTTAACCACTGCGCCACCAGGGAAGTTCCCAGATTTCTTTTTTTTTTTAATGGCTGAATCATGGTCTTGTGTGTGTGTGTGTGTGTATGTGTGTGTGTGTGTGTGTGTGTGTGCGTGTGTGTGTATCACATCATTATCCATTCATCTGTTATTGTCTTTTTTGATGATAGTCATTCTGACAGGTGTGAGGTGATATCTCATGGTTTTCATTTGCATTTACTTGATTAGTGATGCTAAGCATCTTTTCATGTGTCTCTTGGCCATCTGTGTATCTTCTTTGGAAAAATGTCTGTGTGGGTCCTCTGACCCATTTTTTAATTGAGCTGTTTGTTTTTTAATGTTTAGTTGTATGAGTTCTTATACATATTGGCTATTAACCCCTTATCAAATACACTGTTTGCAAATATCTTCTCTCATTCAGTAGGGTGCCTTTTTGTTTTGCTGATAGTTTCCTTCACTGTGCAAAAGCTTTTTAGTTGGATGTAGTCCTATTCATTTATTTTTCCCTTTGTTTCCCTTGCCTGAGGAGATATCTATATATCTCTATCTATCTGATGTCAGAGAGCATACTGCCTATGTTTTCTTCTAGGAGTTTATGGTTTCAGGTCTTACATTAATCCATTTTGAATTTATTTTTGTATATAGTGTGAGAAAGTAGTCCAGTTCGCTTCTTTTGCATGTAGCTCTCCAGTTTTCCCAACACCATTTATTGAAGAGGCTTTCTTTTTCCCATCATATATTCTTGCCTCCTTTGTCGTAGATTAATTGACCATATAATTGTGGGTTTATTTCTGGGCTCGCTGTTCTGTTCTGTTGATCCATGTGTCTGTTTTTGTTCCAGTATCATACTGTTTTTTTGTTTTTGTTTGTTTAGGCTGCACTGTGTCTTAGTTGTGGCACGCGAGATCTTGTAGCATGTTTACTTGCAGCATGCGGGATCTTAGGTTGCGGCATGTGGGCTTCTTAGTTGTGGCATGCATGTGGGATCTTTTTCCCCGACTAAGGATTGAACTGAGGCACCTTGCATTGGGACTGTGGAGTCTTACCCACTGGACCACCAGGGAAGTCCCACTGTTGTTTTTTTTAAAAATTGAAGTATAGTTGATTTACAGTGTTGTCATACTGTTTTGATTACTATAGCTTTGTAGTATAGTTGGAAATAATGGCACATGATACCTCCAGCTTTGTTCTTTCTTAAAATTATTTTGGCTATTTTGGACTCTTTTGTGTTTCCATACAAATTTTGGCATTATTTGTTCTAGTTCTGTGAAAAATTCCGTTGGAATTTTGATAGGGATTGCATTGAATCTGTGGATTGTCTTGGGATTCTTCTAATCCATGAACATGATATATCTTTCCATTTGTTTCTTTTTAGTTTCTTTCATCAGTGTATTATAGTTTTCTGGGTACAGATCTTTTCCCTCCTTGGTTAGATTTACTCCTGGATATTTTATTCTTTTTGATGCAATTGTAAATGGGGTTGTTTTCTTAATTTCTCTTTCTGACAGTTCATTGTTAGTGTACAGAAATGCAACAGATTTGTATTATTTTGCATCCTGCAGCTTTACTGGATTCATTGGTGAGTTCTGATAGGTTTTTTGGTGGTGTCTTTAGGATATTTTCTATATAATGTCATGTCATATGCAAACAGTGACCGTTTTACTGCTTCCTTTCCAACTTGGATTCTTTTCATTTTTCTTGTCTGATTGCTGTGTCTAGGACTTCCAGTACTATCTTGAATAAAAATGGTGAGTGGGCATCCTTGTCTTGTTCCTGATCTTAGGGGAAATGCTTTCCGCTTGTCACCTTTTTGTATGATGTTGGCATAGATTTACCATAGATGGATAGATGGCCTTTGTTATGTTGAGGTATATTCCCCCTATACCAACTTGGGTGAAAGTTTTTATCATAAATGGGTATTGGATTTTGTCAAAAGCTTTTTCTGCATCTATTAAGATGATCATGATTTTTATTTTTCAATTTGTTATGTGGTGTATCACATTGATTTCTGGGTATTGAAACACCCGCATCCATGGGATAAATCCCACTTGATTATGGTGTATGATCTTTTTGATGTATTGTTGAATTCATTTTGCTAATATTTTATTGAAGATTTTTACATCAGTGTTCATCAGGGATATTGGCCTCTGTTTTCCTTATTTTGTGGTATACTCATCTGGTTTTGGTACCAAGGTGATGCTGGCCTTGTAGAATAAGTTTGGAAGCACTCCTGACTCTTCCTTTTTTGCGGTAGTTGGAGAAAGATAGATATCAATTCTTTAAATGTTTGGTAGAATTCACCTATAAATCCATCTGATCCTGGACTTTGTTGGGAGTTTGTTTTGTTTTGGTTTTTGTTTTTGTTTATTTTGCTGATTCAGTTTCATGACTGGTAATCATTCTGTTCATATCTTCTGTTTTTTTCTGATTCAGTTTTAGGAGATTGTACGTTTTTAGGAATTTATCCATTTATTCTGGGTTGTCCATTTGATTGGTGTTTAATTGTAGTAATCTTTTATGATCCTTTGTATTTCTGTGGTGTCATTTATAACTTCTCTTTCATTTCTGATTTTATTGATTTGGTCCCACTCTTTTTTTTATTGATGAGTCTGGCTAAAGGTTTGTCAATTTTGTTTATCTTTTCAAAGAACTAGCTCTTAGTTTCATTGATCTTTTCTGCTGTTGTTTTAAGTCTCCATTTATTTCTGCTCAGATCTTTATTTTTCTTTCCTTCTACTAACTATGAGTTTTGTTTGTTCTTCTATTTCTAGTTCCTTAGATTTTTCTTGTTTCCTGAGGTAGGCTTGTATTACTATAAACTTCTTTCTTAGAATGCTCTTGCTGTGTCCCATAGGTTTTGGATCATTGTATTTCCATTTTCATTTGTCTTCAGGTATTTTTTAATTTCCTCTTTGATTTCTTCAGTGACCCATTGTTTGTTGAGAAGCATATTGTTTAGCCTCCACATGTGTGTTTGTGTTTTTTGCAGTTTTTTCCATGTAGTAGATTTCTACTCTCATACCACTGTGGTTGGAAAGGATGCTTGCTATGCTTTCCATCTTAACTTTATTGAGACTTGATATATCTTTTAAGTTCATCTGGTCTAGTGTGTCACTTAAGGCCAGTGTTTCCTTATTGATTTCCTCTCTGGATGATCTGTCCACTGATGTAAGTGGGGTGTTAAAGTCCCCTACTATTATTGTGTTACTGTCAGTTTTTCCCTTCATGTTTGTTAATATTTGCTATATGTATTTAGTTGCTCCTATGTTGGGTGCATATATGTTTACATTTGTTATATCTTCCTATTGGATTGATCCCTTGATCATTATTTAATGTCCTTTGTCTCTTGTTACAGTCTGTTCAAAAATCTATTTTGTCTGATATACGTATTGCTGCCCCTGCTCTCTTTTTGTTTCCATTTGCGTGGAATACCGTTTTCCGTTGCCTCACTTTCAGTCTCTGTGTTTTTAGATCTGAAATGCGTCTCTTCAGCATAGTAGTCAGCATATAGATGGGTTGTGTTTTTTTTTAGTCTGTTAAGCCGTTCTGTGCCTTTTGATTGGAGCATTTAGTCCATTTACTTTTAAAGTAATTATTGATAGGTATGTACTTATCGCCATTTTTAAAAATAAATTTATTTATTTATTTTTGGTTGCGATGGGTTCTCATTGCTGTGCACAGGCCTTCTCTAGTGGTGGCAAGCAGGGGCTACTCTTCGTTGCGTTGGTGCGGGCTTCTCATTGTGGTGGCTTCTCTTGTTGCGGAGCACGGGCTCTAGGCACGCGGGCTTCAGTAGTCATGGCATGCAGGCTCAGTAGTTGTGGCTCGCGGGCTCTAGAGCGCAGGCTCAGTAGTTGTGGTGCATGGGCTTAGTTGCTCCACGGCACGTGGGATCTTCCTGGACCAGGCTCGAACCTGTGTCCCCTGCATTGGCAGGCGGATTCTTAACCACTGTGCCACCAGGGAAGTCCCTACTTATTTCCATTTTGTTAAATGTTTTCTGATTGTTTTTATAGTTCTCATTTGTTCCTTCTTCTTTTGCTCTTTTGTGATTTGATGATATCTTTAGTGTTATATTTGGGTTGCTTTCTCTTTGTGTGTGTGTGTGCGAGAGAGAGTTGTAAGATTTTGGTTTGTGGTTACCATGATGTTCATATATAACAATTACAGACACACATATGTAATATATGTTAGTAATAACTTGTGTTATTATTTTAAGTTGATGATCTTTTAAGTTGAAATTCAGTCTAACAACCCTGCATTTTTATTCTCCCACCATGTTTAATTTTTTTGACATCATGTTTTACATCTTTTTGTGTATACCTTAACTACTTATCGTGGATATAGGTGATTTTACCACTTTTGTCTTTTACCCTTCCTACTAGCTTTATAAGTGGTTGATGCACTGCATTTACTGTATGTTTGCCTTTACCAATGAGATTTTTTCCTTTCATAATTTTCATATTTCTAGTTGTGTGGTCTTTTCCATTTTTTTTTTTTTAAATCCTGCTTAGAGAAGTCCCTTTAACATTTCTCATAATGCCAATGCAGTGGTGCTGAATTCTTTTAGTTATTGTTTATATGTAGAACATTTTCTTTCTTCTTCAAATATGAATGATAGCCCTGCTGGGTAGAGTATTTTTGGTTACTGTAAGTACCCTGTATATGAACCTTGAAGTTGTGAACTTTCAAAAACGGAAACATGTGCTCACATGTCCAGTCATGTAAGTTAGTTCATGTGTCTGGCGTACATTGTCACGTGCATGCATCCTCTACAAGTGGTTGTCCTTTTGTGTACTTTACAGTAGTGTATAGAGTACAGTAGTACAGTGTCTTTATTTCAAGCCCAGGATATCTGGAAGGAAGTGTAAAAGCAGTGATGATGTAGCTGGACTTTTCTAGGTACTGTACTGTAAGATTAAAAGTGCTTTCTTTATTTTTTGTGTTTGTTTTTTATGTATTACTTGTGTGAAAATTATTATAAACCTATTGCAGTACAGTACTATATAGCCAGTTGTGTTTGGGTACCTAGGCTAACTTTGTTGGACTTAACGAACAAATTGGACTTAATGAATGGACTCTTGCAATGGAACTCATTTGTATGTAGGGGACTTACTATATAGATTTTTTCCCTTTCATTACTTTGAATATATCGTGCCACTTCCTTCTGGCCTGCGAAGTTTCTGCTGAAAAGTCGGCTGATAGTCTTAGGGAGTTCCCCTGCACATAACTAATTGCCTTTTTTTTTGCTACTTTTAAGATTCTTTATCTTTAATTTTGCCACTTTAATTATAATTTGTCTTGGTGTAGATCTCTTTGGATTCACCTTGTTTGGGACTTAGTGCTTCCTGGACTTGGATGTCTGTTTCCTTTTCCAGGTTAGGGAAGTTTTCAGCTATTATTTGTTTGAATAAGTTCTGTGCCTCTTTCTCTCTTCTCCTTTTGGGACACCTATAATGTGAATGTTAGTATGCTTGATGTGGTCCTAGATGTCTCTTATTAAACTATGCTCATTTTAAAAAATTCTTTTTTCTGTTAAGGCTGGATGGTTCCACTACTCTGTCTTCCAGTTTGCTGATTCGTTCTCATTCACTGTTCATTCCTTCCAGTGTAGTTTTATTTCAGTTATTATGTTCGTCAGCTCTGTTTGATTCTTCTTTATATTTTCTAACTTGTTGAAATTCTCACTGCGTTCATCCATTCTTCCCCCAAGTTCTTTAAGCATCTTTATGAATATTACCTTGAACTCTTTGTTGGGTAGTTTGCTTATCTCTGTCTTGCTCAGTTCTTCTTCTAGGGTTTTGTCTTGTTCCTTTATTTGAAACAGATTCCTTTGTTGTTTCATTTTGTCTAATTCTCTGTGTTTATTTCCCCATATTTGGTAGGTTGGTTACGTCTCCTGATCTTGGAAAAGTGGCCCTGTGTAGGAGATGTCCTGTGTGGCTTAGCAGTCTACTCCCCTCTGGCCACCAGAGCTATATGCTCTAGGGGTGCCCCCTATGTTGGCTGCATGGGCCCTTCTGTTGTGGCAGGGTCTACTACTGTGGGCATGCTGAGAGGTGGGCCTGGACCCGGGCCAGGTTGACTGCCAGGTCCTGCCTCGTGCAGTGGCTGTTGGCCCATTGGTTGTTGGGGCCGAGTCCTGGTACATCTAGCTGCATGTCCTGCGGTGTCCTGGGGTTGTTGCCAGCCTGCTAGTGGGCGGATAAGCCCCTGACCCTAATAGGCTAGAGAGAAGACTCCAAAATGGTGCCTGCCAGTGCCACTGTTCTTGTGGTAGAATGAGCTCCCCAAAATGGCTGCTACCAGTATCTGTGTCCCCAAGGGGAGTCCCAGTTGCCTCCTGCCTCTTCAGGATGCTCTCCAAGATTAGTAAGTTGGTGTGACCCAGGCTACTTTCAAATTACTCTCTCTCTGCTGGGACTTGGAGCATGAGATTTTGTGTGCACCCTTTAACAGCACACTCTCTGTTTACTGTAGCTCTCTAGCTCTCCTGTATAGAAGCCCCACTAGCCTTCAAAGCGAGATGTTCTGGGGGCTGATCTTCCTGGTGCAGGACCCCTGGACTGGGGTGCCTGATGTGGGGCTCAGACCCCTCACTCCTTGGGGAAAACATGTGCAATTGTGATTATCCTTCTGTCAGTGTGTTGCCTACTTGGGGTGTGGGTCTGCCTCTCCTACCTGTCTCATTGTGGTTCCTTCTTCATACCGTTAATTCTGGAAAGTCTTTTCTGCTAGTCTTTATGTTCTTCTCATAGACAGGTGTTCTGTAAATAGTTGTGATTTTGGTGTGCCTGTGGGAAAAGGTGAGCTCAGGGTTTTCCTGCTCCACCATCTTGGCCACACTTCACCTAGAATTCTTTACCAGGTGAACACATCTTCCAAAAACAAAGAAGTTTTCAGACACATGAAAGCTGAAAGAGTTAATCACCAGCAGACCCACACTCTAAGAAACGTTCAAGGATGTCCTTCAGGCAGAAGAAAAATTATACCAGATGAAAACCTGAATCTACACAAATGAATGAAGAACACTGGAAATGATTATGTGAGAAAATATGTAAGCTATATTTTTTATTATTTAAATATCTTTATATTAAAATTGCTTATATAAAAGTAGTAACAATGCTTTGTGAAGTTTATAACATCTATAAAGTAAAATTCATGACAACAAATGGATATAGCCCAGGAGAGAAGAAATGGAAGTAAACTATTATAAGATCTTTATGTTATATGTGAAATGGTATCTCACTTGGATGTCAATATGATAAAGATGGACACTGTAAACCTTAAGGCAGTCGCTAAAGGAACAGAACCAAGAGTTAATAGGTACCCAGCAAAGGAAATAAAATGAAATCATAAAAAAAATGCTTGGTTAATTCAAAGGAAGGCAGAAAATGAGGAAAAGGGGAACAAAGATAGATGGAACAAATAGAAAACAAAAAGCAAGATGGTCTAAACACCCAATTATAAGGCAGAGATGATTCAGATTGGTTAAAAAAAAGCAATATCCAACTATGTGATGCCTACCAAAGAAAGGCATTTTAAATATAAAACAAAAAGGTTAAAATTATATGAATGAAAATATATACATACCATGGTAACACTAGTTAGAAGGTAGCTGGGGTGTCTATATTAATATCAGATGAAGTAGACTTCAGAGCAAAGAATATTACCGAGATAAAGAAGATCATTTCATAATGACAAAGGGATAAAATAATCAAGGGGACATAACAGCCCTAAACATTTAAATACATAATTGACAGGGCTTCAGAATACATGAAGCAGAAATAGAACTGCAAGGAAAATAGACACATCCACAATTATAATCAGAGATTTCAATAACTGATAGAAGCAGGAAGCAGAAAATCAGTAAGGATACAGTACACTTGACCAACATTGTTCACCAGTTTAACTTGGTTGACAGTTCCCCCAACAATAGCAGGTACACATTCTCCTCAAGTACACATGGAACATTTACCAGGTAGACCACATTCTAGGCCATGAAACAAGTCTCAATAATTTAAGAGAATTTATGTCATGCAAAGTCTGTTTTCTGACCACAAAGATTTAAATTAGAAATCAATAATAGAAAGATGTCTGGAAAAATCCCCAAACATTTGAGTACTGAATAACACACTTTTGAATAAACCACCAGTCAAGGAAGAAATCAAAGGGGAAATTAGACAATAGTTGGAACTGAATGAAAATAAACATGTATGCCCCTAAAGCATCCTTGGGGAGTTTATAACATAAATACTTACAGTAGAAAAGAAGACAGGTCTGTAGTCAATGACTTTAGCTTGTTTTAAGATACTAGAAAAAAAGAGCAAATTAAACCCAAACCAGAAAGAAGCATATGATAAATACCAAACAAATCAGAAAAATAGAAAACAGAAAAACAATGTTTATAGCAGGTTTAATGTATAACAAGCAAGTACTGGAAACAACCTAAATGTCCAACAAGTGAATGTAAAAACAAATTATATATCCCTACAATGGAATATTACTCAGCAATCAAGAGGAATGAACTTGGAACATAGAGAATATATTGGACAATGAAACTACTCTGCATGGTACTACAGTGGTGGATACATATCATTATACATTTGTCCATACTCTTAGAATGTATACTGTGAGTGAATCCTAAAGTAAGCTATGGACTCTGGGTGATGATGTGCCAGTGGAGGTTCATCATTTGTAATAAATGTATCACTGGTGGGGGATGTAATAGTGGGTGAGGGGACTTACCTGGTGGCCCAGTGGTTAAGACTCCATGCTCCCAATGCAAGGGACATGGGTTCGATCCTTTGTTGGGGAACTAAGATCCCGCATGCTACATGTGCGGCCAAAAAAAAAAAAAAAGTGGGTGAGGTTGGCGGTGGGGAGGTGTTGTATGCACCTTCTGTTCAGTACTGCTGTAAAGCTAAAACTGCTCTAAAAAAGTTTTTTTAAAGGAGTGAACTATTGATACAGACAGGAGTAAGTGAACAAATGAATCTCAAAATAATTGTGCTGAGTGAAAGAATCCATTTCATTTAGGTAAAACAAGCAAATTCAAACTAACCTGTAGTGATAGAAAGTCTGTGGTTGCTTGGGGGTGGGGAATGGGGACCAGAGAGGGGCAGGAGGGAGGAATAAAAAGGGGCAAGAGGAAACTTCTGGGGTGATAGGTATGTTCATTATCTTGAATGTGGTGATGGTTTCACAAGTGTTTAATAAGTTAAAACTTATCACATTATACATTAAATATGTGCAGTTTATGTCAATTATACCTCAATAAATGTGTTTAGAAAACAAAATAAATATTACTGAGCTTTTACATGAGCATTTTGAAAAAAGTTTTCCCCCAGCTTTCATTCTTGTCCATGTTGTTGTCACCACCTGCTCAGTGTAGAACTTCTTTTGGTTTTATTGCCACCAGCCTCTGAAATTATGGGCATTGTCAGGTGAGCTGAAACACCAAGGAGAAACCCATGCGAGCTGAGGGTCAAGTTACTTTTTGGATTTCTAGCAATGTTTAATTCATTCCCTATGAGGATTTGGTGGAATGGAAAGGGTGGGCCAGACTGAGAGACCCAGGACACAAGCTCATCCTCAGCTTAGGCCTTACCTTGAGCAAGTGAATTAATAACTGTGAGCTTAGTTTTCATATCTCTAAAATGGGAGTGTTACCTATTTTACCTGCTTCATGGAGTTGTAGTAATATCTCAGCAAGGTTTATCAGTATTATACAAGTATAAAGTGAGTGGTATAATGTTTTTGTTTCCCTGTCCACTTACCCCATCTACTTTCTCTGTTAATTTAAAAGAAGTTCGCAAGAGACACCTGTTTTGCATGTGAATTTGTTTTCCTTGTTTTTATACTTTTGTTTTGGAGATAATTAAATTACCTGTATTGTTAAGTCCTTATTTTTTTGCTTTGTATTGCTACAGGTTTTAGAACTTTCTCAGATACTTTTTTGCTATGAAAATAGCACTGGAGAGTAAGTAGTTTCTAGTTGGTAGGGTGCTTACTACTTTGCTTAGAGACTTGTATTGTCTCTTACTGACAATTCTAGTGCTAGGCAAACAATGCTTCTTGAGTGAAAAGGGAGTTATAATAATTTCCCAAATGAGACAGCCTTTTAAAAAAATTTATTGTGGTAAAATATACAAAGCAAAATTGACCACTTTAACCTTTAAGTGTATAGTTCAGTAGCATTAAGCACATTCACTGTGTTTAAATGTCTGTGTTGCTGAGGGGGCCTTTGTTAAGAGCCAAGGCTACTACACTCAAGGTCTTGGTCTGCAGTCCCTCAGGAGCAGGAAGGCTGTGTTTGCTGAGCTTTTAAAGCAGTAGTCTTGTATCCTGGATGCCCCACTGTCTTTCAAAAATAGCATCAAGCAAGTTGGTGTTTGCTGAAGATGGGGGTAAGGAAACTGAAGGAGAGTGGTAGAGACAGAACAATCAAAAAGAAATGAAGAGAAGGAAAAGGAAAGAATCAATAAAGATAGTCACAGAAAGAGTTAATAAAAATAACATTGAGTGCTTTGTACCAGATACCATTTTCTTAAGCACTTTACATGTTTTAACTTTTATTTTTATCTATTTAAAAATTATTTTGGGGCTTCCCTGGTGGCGCAGTGGTTAAGGATCCACCTGCCAATGCAGGGGACACAGTCTGGGAAGCTCCCACATGCCATGGAGCAACTAAGCCTGTGCGCCACAACTACTGAACCTGCGCTCTAGAGCCTGCGAGCCACAACTACTGAGCCCGCATGCCACAACTACTGAAGGCCGCATGCCTAGAGCCTGTGCTCCACAATGAGAAGCCACCACAGTGAGAAGCCCATACACCACAATGAAGAGTAGCCCCCACTCGCCGCAACTAGAAAAAGCCCATGTGTATCAATGAAGACCCAACGCAGGCAAAAATAAATAAATTTTTAAAATAAATTAAAAAAAAATAAAAATTATTTTTTATTATTCTTTTTGGCTGTACCATGCGGTTTTCAGGATCTTAATTCCCTGACCAGGGATTAAACCTGGGCCACCACAGTGAAAGCACTAGTCCTAACCACTGGACCACCAGGGAATTCCCTGTATTAACTTTTAAATGTTTACAACTACCTCACAAGGTACTGTAGTCCCCATTTCACAGATGAGGAAATCAAGGCACAGATAGGTAGCTTGCCTAGGGTCACACAGCCACTGGAGGCAGAGCAACAAAAATTGGTTGTGAGATATAATGGAAGAGAAGACCAAATAAAGTCAATAACAAAAAATGCCTATAAGGAATAATGCCTTGGAAAGAAGTACACAAAATCTGTAAGAGGAAAACTTCAGACATTCTTGGAGGACACAGAAGTAGACTTGAACAAATGTAAGGACCTATTTGTTCTTGAGTTGGAAAGCTCACATCATAAACTGCCTAATCTCCCGAAGTTTGATTATTCATTTAACAAAATTCCAAGTAAAAATGCCAACCTGGTTCTCTCGGGTTCCACACGAGCTGATTCTGAACAAACAACATACAGGAGTGCCAAGAGCCCTGTGGAGGGGAGTGCGAGTAGAGACTGGACCATGCTGCCGTGTTCAGGTTCTGCAGGATGGCAGCAACTCTGAGTAACAAGCCATTGAGACAGGACGGAAATTCCAGAAACATGAATACAAAGAACATCTGCATGATATCACTAATGAAAAAAGAAAAAAATATTTGCAACTCATTTAGATAAGGAGCTAATTGCTCTAATAGATAAAGAGCTTCTGGGAATTGAAAAGAAAAAGATCAAAACCCAATGAAAAATATGCAAAGGGCATGCATAATTAATAGAAAAAGAAATACCATATCCCTTCAGTATGTGAAAGGGTACTCAACCATACTTATTCATAATTAGAGAAATCAGATCAAAACTACACCAAGATGCCATTTCTCACCTATCAGATTGGCACACATGCATCTTAGACAACCATTTTGCTAGTGAGGCTTTGAGGGAAGCAGGAATTTGAGAGTAATCTCTTAATCACAGTTGCATTTACTCTTTGATCCAACAGTTTCCATTCTGGGACTATCCAGTGTGCACTTGCACATACAAAATTGCACTTGTACAGATGATTCGTGGTGCACTGACTGCTGGAAACAGCCTCAGTGTCCAGTGGTAGGAGACTGGTTTAATGCCCTAGGATGTATCAACCCAGTGAAATATTGTAGGGCTGCAACATAGCTGTGAATTGACAGGGAGGGACTGCCCGGGTATATTGTTGAGAGAAAAATCAAGGTGTGAAACAGCTTACAGTGTGTAGTGTCCCCCTTTTGTATGAGAAAAAGAAGGATGAGAACATGTACATGTATTTGCACAAGGAAACGCTGGGAGGATAATTATGTAATAAAAGTGGTTATCCGAATGCATGGAGGCGAGTTGTCAGTGAGACTATATTTTACTTTTTGAAATATGTAAACATGTGACCTTTAAAAGAATTATTGGTAAACGAAAAACAAAAATAAGCATGTAGAATATAAGCTCATGTCATCATTGATACCAGCTACTTTACCAAATTAGTACCGACAACTACACGCACATTGCCAGAATCACATTGCTCTGGTGAGTCTGCTCACTCAGCTTCGCCTGCTCCCCAGGTGGGCTGGAAATGGAGTCTGACTGGAAATGTAGACATTTCCCATCATCACCTCTGCCCTAGGGAAGGGTGAGTACAGACTTCTGGAGATCTGCTAGCCACCTCCACCACAGATCCTAACTTTATGTGGCATCAAGTTTATAAGAATATACTATGCTAGTATATTAACAGAGGCTCCTATAGGATCATATGATTTGAGGTTATTTTTATTCTCTTTTCAATGCTTTTATGCAGTTTGCAAGTTTTCTACATTTATCTGTTAACAGAGAGGGCATAAAGCTATGAAAAAGTAATCCCTGTTGCATATTGAGAGCATATTCCATTTTCTTCTCACAGACTGTGTTACAGAGAGGACATCTGTGCAGAGCCTTCCTGACATGCTAGGATGCTCTCCTCCTTTGTGGTCAGTCCTTAAGAGTGGATGGAATCACTTGGTCAGAGAGCAGGGCCCTCTGGCAGTGGGCAGGGTGTTTGCTCATACTTACTGTTTTGGTATAGTCAGTATTCTTTTTTTTGCCACTGCACAGCTTGATGGATCTTAGTTCCTGGACCAGGGATCAAACCCGTGTCCCCTGCAGTGGCAGCAAGGAGCCCTAACCACCCACTGGACCACCAGGGAATTCCCTGTCAGTATTTTTTTATACATATAAATTTATTTATTTTTATCTTCGGCTGCGTTGGGTCTTCGTTGCTGCGCGCGGGCTTTCTCTAGTTGCAGCAAGTGGGGACTGCCCTGATGAGGTGCGCGAGCTCTTGTTGCGGAGCATGGGCTGTAGGCGCGCAGGCTTCAGTAGTTGTGACATGCGGGCTCAGTAGTTGTGGTGCGTGGGCTTAGTTGCTCTGAGGTATGTGGGATCTTCCCGGACCAGGGATCGAACCCATGTCCCCTGCATTGGCAGGCCGGTTCTTAACCACTGCGTCACCGGGGAAGTCCCGCCTGTCAGTATTCTTATTCTTTGCCAAAACATAGGTGAAGATGGAACTTCATTGTTTAATGTGTGTTTCTACATGTGCTACGTGTTTCAATAACAGAAAATGTCACATAATACTGTAGCTCTGTAGCCCTTTGCACTGAAGATAAATTTTCACAGTATTGTCTCATTTGGAGTCTATGTTTTGGTCAAATGAAAATGGAAGGAGAATGAATTCAAGAGCTACTTCAGTAGAGTCTCAGAATGGCCTTGACCCAGAGGGCAGGATGGCATGGTCCTGGGGCATTTGGTCACCCTGTTTCCTGCTGTGGTGCAGCAGGAGGCTTTTCTACTCCATTCGCAGCACAAGAAACCCCAGGCTTAGAGATTCTCAAGTGGATGGAAATGCAGATGCTTACGTTTGTTTTTTCTAAAGCTGCCTTTTGTACCTTCATATTCTACTGTTTCATTGACAAGTCTACTATTTATTACACTTAACATTAAATATTGATCAAAGACACCTATCTCATCAACCAACATTGTAATAAAAAGTAAAATGTCAAACATTTTATTTACTGCCTGGCACATAGTAGATGCCTGATAAATATTTGTTAGATGAATGGAAATTCAATTGAAGAGGCAAGACTTTTCATCTGTACTCACTGCTACTGTAAAATATTATTCTGAATACTCTAGATATTATGGGAAGTTAAGAAAATGTAAAGATAAACCTATAAAGAGGAGCAAAAAGTTTCATTGCTTGCTTGCAGATAATGAATTTTTAACTGGAAAACGCCAATAAAAGTCAACCAAAAAGTTCTCAGAACTATTGGAGCTCAGTTAGATTTTCAAATGCAAAATAAATATACAGCAATTAATAGCTTCCTTATATACCAGTAACTAGCCAGCTAGAAAAATGTAACAGGATAAGCTCTATTTCACATTAAAGACAAGAACTATATAATATCTAAGAATAAGTATATAAGAAATACATAGCATCTCTATGAAGAAAATTATTCAGCTTTACTGAGAACATAAAATAATACTTGTTTAAGTGGAGAGATACATTTGTTTTTAGATGAGAATCCATTATATTGAAAAGATGGTGGGTGTTTCTTTCCCAAATAGATTTAATGCAGTTCTGCCTGGGATCAGTCTGCCTCAGTTTTCCTTTAGGGAAGGCAGGACGCAAGGTCATGAGTAGTTCCGAGGAACACACGTCTTCCACGGTTGCAAACAGGAGCCAGGGACCAGGGACTGGGAGGTCAGCAGAAAGGTAGTCAGAGTGTGGAGGCTGCCCTGTATTTTTTGCTCCTGAACTCACCACCTCTCTGGGCACTGAGGAAGAAGACTGGGATTCTCTGCATTCTAAACTTTCATGTATTTTCTTCTGTTTTTTAGAGTATCTGGCCCTCTGTAGTCCAGAAACCTTCTGTTTACCTTTTGCAGAGAATAAACCTTCAGTCTTTTGGTGGGGTGGGGTAGTGGCCCCATCAGTGAAGTAGGAGTCTGGAGGGATTTTTCACATTGTCCTCCTGATTTGGGTCCCAGCCTGAGCCCCTTCCACAGGCACTGGAGCCACCTGTCACATGCCTTATCTCTTTGAATGCTGGATTAGGACTCTCCTGGGGGTGTCAGCTAAATTTGGAAGCTTTCCAGCTTCTAAAATTTGGGTGTCTCTCCTCTCATTCTTTGCCCCTAGGGTATTATGCTTAAAAAAAAATCACTGTCATTTTTGTGGGGTTTTGAGACAGAACAGTTAAATCTACCACCTTTAGCCTTGTATATAAAATTTTAATGTCTCTTCAAGGCAGCATTGTAGATGGAGAAAACCTTTTGGGTAACTATTTAGGAATATATAAACTCAACCCTTCTTCCCACCATATTCCAAAATATATTCCAGGATTAAATGTAAAATGTAAAGCTGTAAAAGAAAAATAAGAAAAATTTTTTGATTTTTTTTAAATTGAAGTATAGTTGATTTACAGTGTTGTGCCAGTCTCTGCTGTGCAGCAGTGACTCAGTTATACACATACAGACGTTCTTTTTTTTATAATCTTTTCTGTCATGGTTTTATCACAGGATATTGAATATAGTTCCCTGTGCTATATATTAGGACTTCGTTGTTGATCCATTCTAAATGTAATAGTTTGCATCTACTAACCCCAGCCTCCCAGTCCATCCCTCTCCCTCCCCCCTCCCCCTTGGCAACCACAAGTCTGTTCTCTATGTCTATGAGTCTGTTTCCGTTTTTTAGATAGGTGCATTTGTGCCCTATTTTAGATTCCACATATAAGTGATATCATACGGTATTTGTCTTTCTCTTTCTGACTTCACTTAGTATGATAATCTCTAGTTTCATCCATGTTGCTGCAAATGGCATTATTTCATTCTTTCAGATGGCTGAGTAGCAGTCCATTTTATATATGTACCACGTCTTCTTTATCCATTCATCTGTTGATGGACATTTAGGTTGTTTCCATGCCTTGGCTATTTTGAATAGTGCTGCTGTGAACATAGGAGTGCATGTATCTTTTTTTTTAAAAAAAAAATGTATTTTATTTTTGGCTGCCTTGGGTCTTCGTTGCTGCACGCGGGCTTTCCCTAGTTGCGGTGAGCAGGGGCTACTCTTCGTTGTGGTGCGTGGGCTTCTCATTGTGGTGGCTTCTCTTGCTGTGGAGCACGGGCTCTAGGTATAGGGGCTTCAGTAGTTGTGGCACGTGGGCTCAATAGTTGTGGCTCGCGGGCTGTAGAGCACAGGCTCAGTAGTTGTGGCACATGGGCTTAGTTGCTCCACAGTATGTGGGATCTTCCCAGACCAGGGCTTGAACCCGTGTCCCCTGCATTGGCAGGCGGATTCTTAACCACTGTGCCGCCAGGGGAGTCCTGCATGTATCTTTTTGAATTATAGATTTGTCCAGGTATGTTCCCAGGAGTGGGATTGCTGGATCATATGGTAATTCTATTTTTATTTTTCTTAGGAACCTCCATACTGTTTTCCATAGTGGCTGTACCAACTTACATTCCCACCAACAGGTGGGAGGAGGGCTCCCTTTCCTCCACACCCTCTCCAGCATTTGTTGTTTGTAGATGTTTTAATGATGGTTATTGTGCCCAGCGTGAGGTGCTACCTCATTGTAGTTTTGATTTGCATTTGTCTAATAGTTAGTGATGTCGAGCATCTTTTCATGTGCCTACTGGCCATCTGTATGTCTTCTTTGGAGAAATATCTTTTAAGGTCTTCTGCCCATTTTTCGATTGGGTTGTTTGTTTTTTTGTTGTTGAGTTGTATGAGCTGTTTGTATATTTTGGAGATTAAGCCCTTGTCTGTCGCATCATTTGCAAATATTTTCTCCCATTCGATAGGTTATCTTTTCGTTTTTTTTTTTAAGAATCTTTATCCAGTGTCAAGATCAGAGAAGAATGTATACCCTTAGAGGAAGAAAACGTAAAGAAAAAGACTAATACAATAAGAACAGAAAAAAATTGAAAATTCTCTTATAATTACAAATTTTACCAAATAAAAAGACAAATGACAGAGGGAAATATTTTAGAAATATATAAAATGTCAGACAGAGGGACAATATCCTTAATTAAGTAATTGTAAGAGGAGAGCACAATTAGATTGAGCAGCCAGGGAGACTTTGGGGCAAGCAGCCTTGATGCTGAAACCTGGAGGAAGCACAGGGCTGGGGACATGAACTGGTCTCAGAGGTGGGGAAGCATTAGGCCCGTGCAGGTAACTGATAGCTGGAGGGTCAGAGGTGGGCAGTCCCCCCAGGACCTGTTTCAGATGCTCTTGCATGTAAAGGTTTAAGTGAGACAGTGATATGACCAAGTTTGCCTTTGAAAAGGATCTCTCTGGCTGTATAGCAGGCAGGCGGAGGTTGGGGGTTCCATTTAAGAAGTCTCTTCAGAAGACCAAGGTATTGATCTCCAAAATGGGATGGGTTCACCCAGGAGGTGGGTGAGACACAGTCATTAAGGTATGGGAAGGAAATATTGGGACCTCTAATTATATTCATGTTCAGATATTAACCACCCAGTTATACATGTGTTTAATTTAAAACAAATGTATATATTGAGGGCATGTTCCAAAAATGTTACTGATTGAATGTGTAATCAAGAAAGTTTAGGGCTGCTGGTCTAGGCAAGATATGTGGCTGGCCTGAAGCAGAGAGGCAGCAGACGAGGTGACTAGAGGTGTATGGGTTTGAAATGTTTTGGAGTCTTGGTGTGCATTGGAAGTGGAGGTGGGGCAAGAAGGGGTATCAGGAATGACTGCTGGAGGTCTACCACGGGCACAGGTATTTGCTGAGATGGAGAACTGGAGGGGAAGCAGATGGAAGCAGAGGGGGAGAGGGTGGAAGATCAAGCATTTGGTTTTGGACATGGTAGTTTTGATTTGCCTGTGGGACTCCACGTGGAGACACTGAAGATAGCTGGGTATACAGCGCTGTACCTGGAGCTCAGTCCTTTGAGGCCTGCACGTTGTTGATGTGACCTGAGTGTTGGTCAGGGCAGACCAGGTCATGCAGCAGAACTCCTGGGTCACTGGTATATTTCTTACCCCACTGTGTGTCTGGTGTGGCCTCTGCTTGTTGTGGTCACTGAGGATCCAGGCCAGCAGGGCCTCCAGCTCCACACACCCTCCCTCCACCTTGTGGGCCGTTGCTGCTCCTGAAGCGGAAGGGACATGGTCTCTGCTCACATTTCATTAGCCAAAGCAAGTCACTTGGCCGCCCCTAACTCTAAAGGGGAAGGGGGATGTGCCATCCTGCCCTGGGCCCAGGAAGGCACAGAGCCAGAGAGAACGGTGAGCGGCACTGGCGACTGCCATGTATTCTGTGCAAGAGCTGATGGGCTCGGCTATTTTTAGCGGATGACAGTCGAGTAGCACTGGGCCCGCAGCACGGAGCACTGTGCTCCCCTCTTCGCTGCCTTAGGGCATGTCCTGGGGGCCTAGGGCAGAACACCACTCAAGCTGAACAGGAAGGTCCTGTGACTCTGCTAGAAAACGCAAGTGTTCTGGGGACCAAGGGCCACAGAAGTGAGGTGGGTCTGCCTGTGAGCTGCCAGAGCCGGGTGGGGTCCACCCCGGAGGAGGCTGGCAGCCCCACCACAGCCCTGCACCCACTTCCCGCTTAGCTTCCCTTCTGCTGCTGCATGCCACATTACTGCCGTCATTTCTGAAGCATGAAACTACTGCTTTTAAGCACTAACGTGGTTAAAGAGTAATTGTAATTTAGGATACCAGAGCAGGAAATTAGAGCTCAGCTGGGTAGTTCGGCCAAGCAGGGCTGGACAAAGCCAGCCCAGGACAGAAGCTCTTTCAGTTCAGCTCAGTGTTCCTTCTCCATGTGCGAGACCGAGACCATGACCGTGCTGAGCATTTCATGTCCTTGTTCGTTTACTCTGCACAACGGGCCTTTCAGGTAGATTCCATTAGAGTGAGGGAACTGAGGCTCAGAGTCGGGCTGTTAGGAGTGACAGGCCATCTCTGCCTCCACTGCTATGCAGAGCCCAGGTTTGGGAGCACGGTGCCTCGCACTTTACAGGTGCTCCCACTGGAGGGAAGCACAGCTGCCTGAGGGGCTGTTTTACTGGATGGGGGCCTTGCTCTGAGTCTTCACCCAGCACTCTGTTCCCTCCCCTGGTAGAGGAATCAGGCAGGTTATTGAAACATCTAACTCGGGAACAGTAAGGTGAAAAGCAAATCACTATCAATTTGGAAATCGGAGGGGAAGCAGGTGCCATTCCTGCACCTGCCTCCTCACACATTTTCCCAGAACTGCAGCCCTTCTGCCTGTCTGGGCGCATCTGAGGGTTGCTCACCGGGGCTCGTGGAGGTGGAGTCTGTCCCCAGGTTGGTCCCTGAAGGGCTCCAGTCCTGGTGCTAGAGAGGTGGACACATCCACAGCAGCAGTGGGTATGCTGGCTGAGGTCACACGTCCAGGAAGGAGAGGGTGGCCAGTTCCCAACAGTTTTAAACCATTGGGTGTCGGAGCAGCGCATGGGAAATGGCTGTTCGGAAGCTGATAGGCTTAGTTGCATAGAGAATCTTGAGAGCACTGAGCATTTATTGCCTAAGGGAAGTCTGAGGGCTTGTGCCAGCTGCCCTGTAGAGGGCCTGTGGGAAATGAAGCCTCCACAGCGTCAGGTGCTGGGAGCAGGCAGACCAGCAGGAGTTACTGTGGGGGCCTGGCCTTAGGTATCATTTCTCCTGTTCAGTTTGGCAGGTGCTGTTTGACTGGAACACACTAAGGTATACTTTTGTTTTTCATCTCCATAGTGCAGGAACTACATTGATATAAACAAGCTCATTCACTGAAGTTTTCCTCAGTAAAGAACATCTTTTGGGCTTCCTTGGTTCCTAGATTTGGCTTCTATTCTTTCAAGAAAGGTCTCTCTCTCTCTCTCTCTCTTCTTTTAATTTAATTTTATTTATTTGGTTGCACCGGGTCTTAGTTGCAGCAGGCGGGCTCCTTAGTTGCGGCTCGCCAGCTCCATGTTTGTGGCATGCGAACTCTTGGTTGCGGCGTGCGTGTGGGATCTAGTTCCCTGACCAGGGATTGAACCCACCCCCCTGCTTTGGGACTGCACCACCAGGGAAGTCCCAAGAAAGGCCTCTCTTTATCTACCCATCAGTGCTTCATATTATCGCCCTAGTTTCACAGCTCAAAGTGGGGAAAAAGAAGACAGCCTCCTTAAAGTATAAATGACAACTTTCATTTGGTGGCATGCAATGAAAGATCTTTAAAAATATATACCTTCTCAGTTTGCTCAAAAAAGGGGTTTTGCTCTTTTGGCAGGAAATGGTTAAAAAAAAATTTTTTTTTTAAATGACAGCTCCATCCACAGGAAGTTTTCTTAGGCTGAGCTCAGAGACACAGCCTTTCTCATTAAACATGATGAGTGCAGCCTCATTCTTATTTTCTGTCTTGACCTTAAAATGGGGACAGGGCTTTGTTGTTTAAAATCTTCATTTGTTATCTGCCTGTTTTCCTTTGTTAGCAGAATGAGAGTGAACCCCTGCTAGTCTTGATGTCCTGCATGAACTGTTTTCCAGCTGCGGATTGACAGAGTATCCGACAGGGTTCACTTCTTAACACCTGCTGGTTCCTTCTAATACAGAATTTCCAGCTCTAGCCTCGCAGAGGACATGGTAGTGTTTATATGAGGTGGGGGCCTTTGGGAATGATGGTACTGTTATTTTTTCCCATTTCCTGTTCCAAAGAGAGACTTTGACAGCTCAAACCTCTTACAAAGAAATAATGCTTCCATTGTTCAAAGCAGTTCAATTATGTTTGAGTATCTCTTTAGAAGGCACGGAAGGAGAAGAAAAAGAGAGGTAGGAAAGGGAAAGCCCAGGTCAGATAAGCGAGCAGACAGAGAAGCGATGGGGCCAGTTTCTTGGTCTGAACTGCTGGAGGGGGTGTGAAGACTGTCGTTCTGAGAAGATGGGATGGATGGCCAAGAGCTGAGCAGACCAGACAAGTTCATTTTTCTTCTAGTGTAACCTTTATTAATTTTTTCTGACAGCACAGTCCTGTCTTGCATAGGATTTTGCGGACTCAGTAGTTTGGCTTGCTGGATTTGGTTTGGTGTTGTCATGTTCCCCAGGTCGCTTGGGATCCTGTGTGTCTCTGTGAATGGTCTGACCCAAGAACGTCTTTGTCTTGGACATCAGGAAAGATGGCCTGCGTTCAGTTCCACATGGACCGTGTGCTCATACACGAGCCTCAGTTTCTCATCTGGAACCTGGGACTTATATACAACATTTTAGCCCAGAAGGCATGAGGCTTGGCAATTGATGCCAAAAAGTCAGCCATAAGTGTGAATGAACTTCTGTGGAAGGACCTGTTTTGGCACCAGAGCTGAGGTCAGTTGCAGGAGAGTCCTCCCACTGTGGAAGCCAGTAGGTGTCTCCTTCACTGCCGTTCCTGCCTCCCATCCTGCTTCTGGGGCAGCATGCACCCCTGTGTCTGGCTTCCACCTCCCACAGCGGTGAACTGGCACTGCAGGTAGGAGCAGTCCTTAGGGCCAAATTCTGGTTATTGGTTTTTTGCTTACTCCCAGATACAGTTTCCTGCTTCATTGAGCTTATTTGATCTGTCGAGGCCAAAAACTCCTTTTTGTTTGTTTGCTTATGAAAGTGGTTTAAGTCTTAAAATTAGAACCTTCAGGTCCTGTCCTGAGAGACTGAAGGGCTCCTTTGGCCACTCCAGGGTGGCTTCCTTTGTCCCCAGTTCTCTGTCCCTCGTAGTATGTTTGTTTGTTTGTTTGTTTGCAGTACGTGGACCTCTCACTGTTGTGGCCTCTCCTGTTGCGGAGCACAGGCTCCGGACGCGCAGCCTCAGCGGCCATGGGTCACGGGCACAGCCACACTGCGGCATGTGGGGTTTTTCCGGACCGGGGCACGAACCTGTGTCCCCCGCATCGGCAGGCGGACTCTCAACCACTGCGCTACCAGGGAAGCCCCCTCCTAGGTTTCTACAGAGACTCTCAGGAAGGATTCAGGCATGCTCAGCACCCTTACTGGCCTGTTCCAACCACAGGGGAAGGGAGATGCCATACAAAGCTCTGAAGTGCGGGTGGTGGCACATTAATGATCATGGGCATTGAGTCTGGCTCGGCAGGGACAGAGGGAAAGGCCGTGAAGGTGAAGTAAGTGGCAGTGTCGCAGGAAAGAAAGTGGGGCCAGAGAGGATGGTCATGTCCCAGGTCTCAGGTGAGTTCCTGGGACGGGGGATGGCCACTGAGTGTGGGTTCTTGGCTTTGTGCAGGAAAGAATTCAAGAGCGAGCCATAGTAAAGTAATAAGAAAGTTTATTCGGGGACTTCCCTGGTGGCGCAGTGGTTAAGAATCCGCCTGCCAATGCAGGGGACACAGGTTTGAGCCCTGGTCTGGGAAGATCCCACGTGCCGCGGAGCAACTAAGCCCGTGTGCCATAACTACTGAGCCTGCACTCTAGAGCCCACAGGCCACAACTACTGAGCCCACATGCCACAACTACTGAAGCCCGTGCACCTAGAGCCTGTGCTCCGCAACAAGAGAAGCCACCGCAATGAGAAGCCTGTGTACCGCAACAAAGAGTAGCCCCTGCTCGCCGCAACTAGAGAAAAATCCGTGCGCAGCAACGAAGGTCCAGTGTAGCCAAAAATTAATTAATTAATTAATTATTTTAAAAAGGAAGTTTATTCAGGGAGATACACACTCCATAGACAGAGTGTAAGCCATCTCAGAAGGTGAGAGGCACCAGGGTACGGGGTTGTCAGTTTTTATAGGGGTGGGTAATTTCATAGGCTAATGAGTGGGAGGATTATTCCAACTATTTTGGGGAAAGGATGGGAATTTCCAGGAATTGGGCCGCTGCCCACTTTGTGACCTTTATGTTTGGCCTTGGAACTGTCATGACGCCTGTGGATGTGTTATTTAGCGTGTTGTATTACAGTGAGCATATACTGAGGCTCAAGGTCTAGTGGAAGTCAACTCGTCCACCATCTTGGAGCAGGTTGGTTCTAACCAGTTTATGTTGTGTCCTTGATGGCTGTCATTCTTTTAAAGGTTATGCCCTGCCCCCTTCCTGTCTCAGCAAGTGCTGAGGTGCTCAGGGGCTGCTGGGTGGGCAGGCAGCTGTGGTCTCCTCAAGTCATACTTCAGACCAATAAAACTAGAATTTCTTTTTTTTCTTTCTTTAGTTTTATTATTATTTTTTCTTTTTCTTTTTTTGGCCACGCTGCACGGCATTCAGGACCTTAGTTTCCTGACCAGGGAGCAAACCCATGCCTCCTGCAGTGGACCGCCAGGGAATTCCCAAAACTAGAATTTCTGAAGCAAGTTCCAGGCATTGATATTTTGTAAATTTCTCCAAAGATTCTAATACACAACCAAGTGACTGTCAACCAGAGTAACTTTCAGCGTAGATGCTTGGTTGAAGACACAAACTATGAAATAGAAGAAAACTGTGGAACTCAAGTGTAGTTGGAGCCCAGAGAAATTGGTGGTGGTTCTGATAATTTTCTGCATTAATGATCATGGGGCAGTCATTCTTTGATCAAACATTCACTGAGCACAAACTGTAGGCGTGGCATTGATTTAGCTACCACAGAGACAAAGGTGAAAGACGGGGTCCCTGCTGGAAGGACTTCATCTGTTGGAGAAAGATGGCCAGACCCGATGATTATGCTGCTGAGAGAAAAACTTTTCCAGCATAAATTTAGATCTGAAGTAATTGACAATAGACAGATTAACAGGAGAAAAGTTTATTATGCATGTGGGAGTGCTCTGTAACTAGAGCAGCTACCCAAACAGCCAGAGGGAAAGGGTTTATATTGCCAGTTTCATAAAGGGGAGGGGCAGGACTGAGGCTTGTTGATACAGTGTTTTTGGATGTCCTGCGCCCAAGGTCAGTCACCTCCCTGACTGGAGACCTCCCCAAGGGCGGTTTGTGGCAGCTACTCTTCTAGAGCTCTGCCTTAGGCAGAGGAGGGAATTTCCAATGAGATTTCTTTCTGCATCTATTAGAAATCAGATGTTTTCATTTTGAAGTAATTTTGACCATTTCTTTTGGGTTGTCAGTCCCCACATTCCCCCAGTTGAAACTTCCCAAGAAGTTTCACAAGTGAGGAGCTGGTTGATTGCTGCAGAGAGAAGACTCAGCTGAGAAGGTGAGAAATAGGCAATCTGCAGTAGGAAAGAAGACCTTGGGTTAGAACAAGCAAACAAAAAGAAAAACAAAGATTAATGGTTGGAGCAGATTCTAAACCCATTTTCTGAGTCCAGAGGGCAGTCAGTTGAGAAGATATTTAAACGTTGAGTTTGAAGCATTTTTAGGTTGTGGAGGGAGGATGGCAATAAGATGGATTTCTTGGTTTGCAGTTTGAATGTCTTTGGTAATGGCATCCCACACGTGATCTGCTGTGGTGAAGGCTCGAAAAGGTTTACATCAAGTTGACCAGCTTCATCCGGAAGGACTTTTCAGATCCTCAGGGAAGGGGAAACTGCACGACAGCCTGGAGTCCCATTGAGGATCTGGGCAGTCAGAGGGTGTGAAGAAAATTAGAAATGTTAACTTGGAGGGTTGTAACCAGGTACTGAAGGAAACCCAAAGAATTGAGAATTTGGTGAAGACTGATAAAATGTACAAGAGGGCAGGATCTAGACCAGTTTACAGATAGATAATAAAACCTCAAAGATAATGAACAGGACTAGAAATCTGAATAACCCACAAGGGTGTGTTACAGTTTTCTGTTGAAACATAAAATTTCTCTCCACAGTCGTGTCCTTCTTTGATCAGAGATACTCAAAGTAAGATTATTTTTATTTATTTAAAAAAAAAAAAGATTTGGCCTAATCATTTACATAAGTGCAGCAAGCATGCCAGTTGACCACATGGGCCTCTTAAAAGTTTGCTTTGCTGGAACATTTTATAAGGAATCTCAGACTTTTAAAAGTCATTCGAAGCTAGGAAGCCAAGCCAAGAACTGCAGTACCTATAGATTTGGATGAATTCCTATCTTCCTGAAGTCCTTAAAATATCCTACAGTTTTGGGGCCTGCCAGGAAGTGACCTGTAAGTAAGGCTGGGAACTATGTAAATTAGGTACCAGGCCTATTTTTCTAAGAAGCGTTTCTAAACATTGGTTCCATAAAGTCAGCCTTAGTTCCTTAAAGCTGTCTGGTCGTATACAATTCTATGAACCATTTAAAAATATGCCATTCCAGTCAAAGCCTTGGTTATATAATCATTGTTTCCAATTGTGTTCTGCACAAGGAAGATGGATTCTTGCTGAAGTTATGCAAGTAACTACATTGCCATGAAAATAAGAATAGTCAGTCAGAGTCTCTGAATTCTGGAGGGATCAGGCAGGGGAAAAGATAAATGTTTGTTACCAAAGTTAGTGTGCCCGATGCACAGTGAAGCCAAACAAACCAGCACATCAGAGTTTGGAGCAGAGAAAGGTTTATTGCAGGGCCAAGCAAGGAGAACCGGTGGCTCATGCTCAAAAACCCCTGATGGCTTTGGTGGAAAAGTTTTTATAGGCAAGATTTGGGGCGAGGGCTGCAGGGTGTGTAACTTTCTTCTGATTGGTTGGTGGTGAGGTATTACGATGGTGCTCCAGGAATCTTGTGCTCAGCCTGAAATTACCATCCTTCGCCTGGATGGGGGCCTTAGTTCCTGCAGAAGACACTCAAAGATATTGTTTTGTATATCCCTTGAGGAGGAACCAGGACCCTGCCCCAAGGGTGCACTGTTGTTCTTGACTGCCCCTCCCTTGTTTCTCATTGCCTCCCTTCCCCAATTAGCAGCTGTTTGAATCTGCCGTTTGGAAATCAGGGAAGGTCAAGGAGGCTGAGTGAAGCCTATCTCCTAGAAACAGGGGGTGCAGAAGGGCTTTTTGTGCCCAGGAGGGCCCCACAGAGTCCTGCTTGGTTTCAGCTATTGTTGAAAAATCCATTCATAAAACTTTTATATCACGTCAGCCTGATACACTGGTTCTTTTATATTGATTGATTGATTGATTGATTGCCACGTTGGGTCTTCGTTGTTGCTCGCGGGCTTTCTCTGATTGCAGCGAGCGGGGACTACTCTTCGTTGTGGTGCACGGGCTTCTCGCTGCAATGGCTTCTCTTGCTGTGGAGCACGGGCTCTAGGCGCGCGGGCTTCAGTAGTTGTTGCTTGCGGGATCTACAGCGCAGGCTTAGTAGTTGTGGCCCACAGGCTTAGTTGGTCCGCGGCATGTGGGATCTTCCCGGACCAGGGATTGAACCCATGTCCCCTGCATTGGCAGGCAGATTCTTAACCACTTCGCCACCAGGGAAGTCCAATACACTGGTTCTTAACAGTTATACTGAGATTGTTTCATGAATGCTGTAAGCTAGCCATCATCAAGTTATTTCCCTGTTTATTATTTTTATAACACATGTGTTAGGCAAGTTTCAAAAAAAAATCACAGAATAAAAACCTTAGTTAAATACGTGGGTTTTGTTTTATTGCTGCACTTGATATACATGAAATAATGGATTTCAAGCAATTTTACTGCATATCTACTTGTACTTTTATTCTTAGGTTGAGTTTATAATCTTAATAATCTAGTAGATTATATTAGGTTGTTATTCTACCTGGGTTTATTAGTCAAATAATGTGTGCTCATATTATACTTAATGCTGATAACTCGGAGTGAAACCATGCACTTCAGGTGGGACTTGAACCCACATGCCAGGAGTTGAACCTGGTCAAAACCCACTGTCTTTTCATTGAGGTCACACACCTGGTCTCAGGACTTCATGAAGCTCAGGTTCCTTATGTCTTGTCGACTGAGAGACGCAGTGATAGGTAGAAGTGGATTTATTTAGAGAGAAACACACTCCACAGAGTGTGGACCATCTCAGAAGGTGAGAGTCCCCGAAATATGGTGTGGTTAGCTTTTACGGGCTGGGTAAATTTCATAGGCTAATGAGCAGGATTATTCCAACTATTTCGGGGAAGGGGCGGGGATTTCTAGGAATTGGGCCACTGCCTGCTTTTGGCCTTTTTTGGTTGCCCTCAGAACTGTCATGGCACTGGTGGGTACGTCATTTAGCAAATGCATTACAATTAGCATATAATGAGGCTCAAGGTCTACTGGAAGTCGAATCTCCCACCATCTTGGATCTAGTTGGTTCTAACCAGTTTTTGTCTTGTCCTTTGGCTGTGTCACTCTTTTAAAGGTTGTGCCCTGCCCCCTTCCCTCCTGTTTCAAGAGGACAACTGCTTTTATTAAACTGACACCACTAAACTGGTTTTATTTATACATGAGCTTGAAAAATATTTGGGTTCTTATACTTCTGGGAGTTTTAGGAATATTTAATTTGTCACTTATTTCTCTTTAAGCCAATTGGAACAGAGCTCCTTAAAGGGGTTTTATAAATTAATTTGGTAATACAATCCAGGGCTAGGAAAACATCACAAATACAGTGGACCCTTGAACAACACGGGTTTGAACTATGCGGGCGGGTCCACTCATAAACAGATTTTTTTTCACCAAAGACGTACCACAGTACCACATGATCCACGGTTGGTTGAATCCACAGAAGCAGAACCGCAAAAATGGAGGGCCAACTTTAAGTTATACTCAGATTTTCAATTGCATGGAGGGTTGGCACCCCTAACCCCTTCGCTGTTCAAGGGTCAGCTGTAGCTTATATATGTACATACATACACACACATATGTCCATACATATGTAAACAGACAGTCAGATACAAAGAGAGATCTTACTGCACTCGTCCTGACAGCTGAGCCACCAGTCAGCATAATCACAGTCACACAAAACTCAGCAGCTTATGTAACGTAAGAGTTGGTTCTCATCTTTGCCCTGCTTTATTTATCTTTTTATCTGAATTTAGTTTTGGGGAAATGGAACAATTTAAGGTACCTGCTCAAGATGAGGACTAATGCTTTTTTACTATATTTGACTTTTAAGATGCTCATTTCCCATGATATGTAATCCTGTGGAGGCAGTGGACTAAATTTCAGGTGAGGGACCTTTTGAGAATACCAGGCAGCAGTCTGGGTGTTTCCACAGCCCAGCTGCGTGGGTAAAACACCTGACCTATCTCCAATATGTCATTTTTCCTTTTCTTCCTCAGGTAGAGGCTGTGTGGAGTCCCTGAGTCCCTTAACAGCCCCGCATGTAGGCAGGGGCCTAAAGCTCTAGTGGCTGTAGGGAGGTGGGGCTGAGGTGGGAAGGACAAGGCCTGGCAGGGTGGACAGAAGGAGCCGGTAGAAAGGTCAGGCACGCGTACAGCCCTCTCTGGGATGCCTTCTGAGGAGACGGCTTGGGATTTCCAGACAGAAAGTAGAGTTAGGGGATCAGGGGATGAAAAATTACTGAGGAGATATCAAGGGTGGAGGGACTCTTGCTAAAGGCAGGTCAAGGGTTTAGACATCAAAGGTGGGGGGATGATGGACTTGATCAGATATCAAGGTGGGGGATGACTTAGCAGGATTCTTGCTAAAGGCAGGTCAAGGTCAAGGCAAGAGGGCTCAGTTCTTGGTAAAAGCTGAGAAAGTGAATGTCTAATGACTGCATCAAAATTTTACAAGTCAGGTGGTGTCAAATTCTTAGCTGTCAACAAAAATGAAAAAGGGCTTATTTGAGTTTTTTTACTGTGTGATTTTGAGCATGTAACCCTGAAGAAATGGTGATACTAGTAAACTTCCACTCCCTTTTACTGATGTGAACAAGTTCTCAATACTTATGTGTTTAAAAACCAAAAACAGAAATAGAATTAATGCTAACCGCCCCACTTTTTTCTATCAATAAGTAATATATAGAGAGAGACATGATGCATTTGGGAAAATAGTGGAATCCATCTCATTTAAAGATGTATTTTCAATAAAAGTTTACTTTTCATGCTTAATAATAATTTACCAAAAATATAACATATTTGTCATTTTGATTACTGTGTATGATAATAATTATAATAACTCAATCCAGAAGAAAATGATTTTAATGTAGAAGAGCCTTATTGCTACAGGTAGATACATTTTTTTCATTTCTATTTCTATATATTTTTTTTGTTCGAGAGGAATATGACAGCTAGTAAGTGGTAGATTGGATGCTGGACCAGATCATTTGACTTCAGAGCCGGCACCTTAACCACTACATCGTATGCCTTTCCTCAGTGAATGGGTAGACTGTACATGGAATTTAAGATGCCCTTTTAAACTTCTCCTGCATCATCTAGTTAACTCCTGTATTCCTGACTTAGTGTTTCCACCAGTGGCCCTTTCCCTGGAAGCCCAGACTAGGTCAGGTCACCCTGCACCAGATGCCTCTCTCACAGCCCTTTGTCTGCCCCGCTGAGCTGAGAGCACAGCAGAGACGCAGACAGCATCGTCTGCTGCCCTTATTGTCCACTTGCCCCAGGAGTGCCCCGTGCTCAGTAACGACTGGTGGATGAGCCAGTGAATGAGTGAAAGGATTACATCGTCAGATATGCATATTTGTCATCAGCTTTATTGAGGTATTATTTACATCAGCTTTGTTGAAGTATTATTTACATGCGATAAAATTTACCAACATATACATTCATGCGTCCACAACCACAGTCCAGATAAAGAACACTTCTATCACTGCAAAAGTTGCCTCGTGCCCCTTGCAATCTCTTTCCTCTACTCCCAGCCTCTGAGGTCACTGTTCTGCATTTCTGTCTCTGTAGTTTTGCTTTTTCTGGAATTTCAGACAAATGGGATTATACAGTATGTAGTCTTTTGTGTCTGTCTTATTTAACTTAGCCTAATGCTTTTTTAAAAACTTTTTATTTATTTATTTTTATAAATTTATTTATTTTTGGCTGCATTTGCTCTTCGTTGCTGCACGCGGGCTTTCTCTAGTTGCGGCGCGTGGGCTTCTCATTGCGGTGGCTTCTCGTTGCGGAGCACAGGCTAGGCGCGCAGGCTTCCGTAGTTGTGGCACATGGGCTCTAGAGCGCAGGCTCAGCGGTTGTGGTGCATGGGCTTAATTGCTCTGTGCCATGTGAGATCTTCCCGGACCAGTGCTCGAACCCGTGTCTCCTGCATTGGCAGGAGGATTCTAAACCACTGTGCCACCAAGGAAGCCCCTAGCCTAATGCATTCAGATCCTTCTGTATTGTTGCATGTGTCAGCAGTTCAAGGTATATTTTTTAAAACCACCTTACTTTTTTTCGAAATAGTCCAGAAATAAGTAACTAAACCCATTGAGGTTGAGACTTGATATGCTGAGATAAGCAGCAGTTTCCATGTGTGCTTGGGGCTCATGGGGTCCCCAGAACCCTTCAGCACGTCCGTGAGGTCAGAGAGATTTCGTG
Source organism: Neophocaena asiaeorientalis asiaeorientalis (assembly GCF_003031525.2). NCBI lineage: Eukaryota > Metazoa > Chordata > Mammalia > Artiodactyla > Phocoenidae > Neophocaena > Neophocaena asiaeorientalis. The sequence continues at coordinate 731,496 of NW_020173938.1, read as the reverse complement.
GTAACACTGAGATGCTGTTTGCCATTTTCACTTTCATTCTCTCATGGGGTTTCGGGAGCTTTCCACATGCTGCGTGACGTGTGGGATTGCAGCAGATTGAATGCAGAGGTAGATACGAGAACGCATCTGTCTTCTGTTAAGCTGTCTGGCTTAAAGAAATTTGTAAAAATCTCCTCACTAAAATTTTTCGTTTTGGAAAATATAATCATTTTTTATAACATGTTAATTATATTTATTATTGTTATTAGATGACTTAATAGATATTTAAAATTTTTCTTTAATTTCTCATAAAACAAAGAGTAATAAACACAAATCATATGAACAGAAGCTCTTTTGGGCCCTCAATTTTTCAGTTGTAGAGAGGCCCTTAGTCCAAGAAATTTGAGACTCTCTGGGCTAGGGACATTTTTTAACAGGGGATCAGGAACAGAATGAGGAAGTCTTGGAGCTGGTTGTGGATTAGAAGAGTCTTGAGACCTGGGATGATGACCTGGCCTGAGGTGCCCGCAAAAGGGGCCTCTGGAGGGTATGCGGGCAGAAATATGAGAACATGCAGTGATGGCCAGAGCCTTCCGGCCAGCTGCCTCCCGGGACCTGGTGTGGCAGGTTCTGTCGCATACGTGCCTCCTCTGATGGGTAGCCCACACTTGCTTGCAGGAGGGCAGTCAGAGGCTCAGAGGCAGCCACTCTCCTGAGGTGAAGTTGCAGCTACTGTCTGACATGAAGTTGGGCACTTTCTGAGGATCTGATGGCTGTGCTGGGTTCTGATTCCAGGGCACACAAAGGAAATCAGCAGGACTGTTTCTTTGGCTTTCGGGAAACAAATTTTACCCTACTAGAGTAACTGGTAGAGTTCTAAGCGCAAATTAAAAGGCAAAAGCAGGTGGGAGGCTCCTCTTATCATTGGTGATGCTCTTGTTGGAAATGAAAGGTGTGGATCGTGGTCAGTGATGCTGTTAGTAAACCACAGCAGACTCACTCCTGCCTTTGACCTGCTCACTGCTTTTCTCTTTCAGGCGAAAGGGCCTGTGCTTCCGACTGAGGAAGATACTCCTCTTTGTCGTGGGGTTGTACGTGGCCATTCCATTTCTCATCAAACTGTGTCCTGGGATACAGGCCAAACTGATTTTCTTGAATTTCGGTAAGTGCTGTGTGTCCATGTTTCCTTTCATTTTAGTAAGAGTTCATTTTCATGGTGATTTATGTATTTATATATTCACTACTGAGATCAGGAAATAGAGGCTTTTTATTGTCCAGAAGGTTCCCTTTGCCCCCTCCCAGTTAAAAGATGTTTGTAACGAGGGCATTGCTCTTCAGGGTTGGCATTTGTGTGCACAGGTGACTACTGCATGGTGGGGGGGTCTTTCTTCAGCTGAGGTAGGTAGAAATGTTGATAACATGGAGAGTCTTCTGAAGCTGTCATGTTGGGGATGCACTGTCCTTTGTGCAGTCTAGGAGGTTAACTATCCTTGGAAAAGGTGACCACTGAAAATAGTGCCTTAAAAATAATTAGGCCTTTTTTCTTTAAATTAAAAAAAAAATCTTTTTTTTTCCCCCTTAAAAAACCCTGACAACTTGAGGATATGGGGAGGGGGAAGGGTGAGCTGTGACAAAGCGAGAGAGAGGCATGGACATATATACACTACCAAACGTAAGTAAGGTAGATAGCTAGTGGGAAGCAGCCGCATAGCACAGGGAGATCAACTTGGTGCTTTGTGACCGCCTGGAGGGGTGGGATAGGGAGGGTGGGAGACGCAAGAGGGAAGAGATATGGGAACATATGTATATGTATAACTGATTCACTTTGTTATAAAGCAGAAACTAACACACCATTGTAAAGCAATTATCCCCCAATAAAGATGTTAAAATAAAAAACAAAACAAAAAACCCTGACATACTTTGGTTTCTGTGGAATTACATGCTGGCTTTCGAGGTGTTATAGTCTCCTTCAGTTAACTTGGACCTGGTGTGTTCCAAAGTTTGTTTTCTTTTCATGCTATATGTTTACTTTTGGGCAAGTGGGAGGAAAAAGGGTAGAAGTATCAGGTTTATGAAGTGGAAGGTATACGGTTGCCAGGAATAATCCTTTTATGGAGCATCCTTTTACACCTTCAAGATGAGGCCAGGCGGGAAGGGACTGCGCCTGCGGGCCTTCGAGGTCGGTGGATAGAACATGGTGCTTGGCACCAACAGGTGCCTCATGAGAGATGGCTTTGCAGTCGGGTGTGGGGAGCCCTCAGGGCAGGTGAGGCAGGCTCTGCACGCTCTTGGCTGTGCTGGTTTGCAAGGAGTGGGTTTGAACTTGTGTGTGTTGGAGCTGGAGGCTTGGGAAGCTGGGCTGGTGCTGTGGAGGCAGCAGGGGAGCTGGTGAAGAGGAGGTGGGAGGAGAGGACAGACAAGAGGTGTTGCAAGGCAGGGGGTGGGTGGCCCCTCGTCTGGAGTAACTGCACCAGTGCTGCAGACTCTGCAGAGGCCCGTGTGCATTGGGGCACATGAGTTTGGGGTGTTAAGTCTGCAGTAGACTTGATCACAGAAAAGTGGATGTCGCTGCTGAAAGGGAATGTCTGCTCTAAAGAGGCGCAGGAGGAGGAGGGGCAGAAATAGTGAGGTGGATATTTAATACTTCATAAACCTAAAATGCGTTTTGTATTTGGGTGTCATAAAGTAAGTATAAAACACATGTAGGTACACTAAGAAGCATTTGATTTTTCTAACATAAACGTGGCTAAACTTCCAGGAATTTATCATCCCTGAGTTTTCACCACTTGTGAGAAGCACAAACTTAGAAGGAACTCACAACCTGTTAAAATCAAGAAAGTTTTGTTTTTTTCTGACTGTAATGTCCCTTAAATGTCCACAGTCAGTCTAGCACAGAAGAGAGTTTGAGTTACACGCAAACACGAAGCCACAGGCTGTAGATTTCCCAATAGTAGACCTTAGAGTCAGCCCTGCACAGCTTTCCCACAAGGCAGGCCTCCGAACAACTCCAGGCCCCTTGGGCAGGTGTCTTGGCAGCAGGTGGCCTGCTGCCCTCTGGGCTGCCACACCGCGGGGTCCCAGCAAATATTTGAATAGAGTTGATTTTCTTTAGGTCAATCATTGGGGTAACTTTAGACACAGCCCACAAATTTTGCACTGTTGATTTCCTAATGAAATGGCAGGATGTTCCTGGGTTCTCTGGCACAGAAGAGGAGGGCCAGGCTGGGCCGTGGGGCCGCCCTGCACCCCCCAGAGAGACACCCGTCCCCAACTCCTTGTTTCCATATGCCTGCTGTGTGGAAGTGGGATGGTTGTGTGTGCCCCTCCCCGTGGAGGAGATGGGGATCTCCAGGCTGTCTTGCGGTGTGACTTGGCAGTTTCATCTCACGCTTCTGGAGGGCCTGCGTGTTCAGGGGGCACCTTCGTTCTTGTCTCCTCAAGATGTGAATTGTGAGCTGTGGATTTCCATTTGGATATTGAAGGAAGTGTAACAATCTTTTGGGCCCCAAAACATGATTAAAATAGTCTTAAGTTCATAGCAACTCTATCTGAAACTAAATGTATAACTCAGATAAATAAGCATTAGATGAAGGATAGCATCTATGATTTAAGGCATTATTCTACTTAAAATATATTTTCATAAAAAATACATGATCTTTCTAAAAACAAAAGATGAACTGAAAAACTCTGAAAGGCATGAAGAAGAAAACGAAACTTGTTCAGAGAAAATTGCTGTCACATTGTTTATTTCCTGCTGGCCTTTTTGTGTATGTCTGTACATGTTAGCATAAATATATGTGCTTTTCGATACTCCATTCAAAAGTCGGTACCCCCGCCCCCAGCCCGGCGATGTTGTCGTGATAGCAGCGCCTTGTCACAGTCTTTGCTCTAGGATTTAGAACTATCTCCTGGTGGGAAGGAATGTTTCAGTTCAGAGGCTGGTGTAAAACTGCTCTTGTCTGCACACTGCCTTGGGCCTTTTTTGGAGATTAGGGTTAATATATGAATTGCTCATTTGTTGTTCAAGCAGAAGGCCAGCCTGTCCACTACAGCTTCCACGGGACGGCAGTCCTTCGGCCTCCTCTTTTTCCTTCCCCTTAGCAGTCCCTGTGATCCCTGATAGCTTTCTTTCCTTATCCCTTTTTTCTTGTGGAAGCCCAGAGCCCTTCGGGGAACTGGCGTTTGATAAAACCCAGAGGGCCTTCCCGGCCCTTCCCTTGTTGGTGCCCCACCTCTTCCCGTATATCAGGGTGGTCTTTACTCAGTGCCTGGGATGGGGCATAGCCCCGATGTTCAAAGTTCTCAGGCAGTCAGACGTGTTCCCTGCAGCCCAGGAGTTCTGGCCTCTCACCCCACGAGTATCTTCTAGATTGGCTGAGGAAAGGATGGCAGACTCAGTTGTTTTCTGTTCATTCATGTGTTTACTCACTGCTTACCGAGCATCATCTCTTGAGGGTCCTTTCTAAATCGCTCCCGATGATGTTTGTGGTTGCTGATAAATGACAACGAGGTCAGAGGGTGGATGATACACAGCTGGGGAAGCAGGAGAAACCAGAGGCCTGGTCCTGACAGCTGCATGGGCCTGTGTGCTGGGTCCCTGGGCTGTGCACTCAACTTCTGTGTGAGGCGGAGCTTGTAATTGATAGTGATGAGGAGCTGGGTCACTGTCCCCGGCTCCCGACTCCTGCCCCTGCCACCTCAGGGGACTGCTGGCGGGCTGGGTGCTCTCTCCTTGCTTCAGCCCTGCGGTGGAAGCAGGGGCCAGGAGGGTGGGCTCCAGCCTGCATCCCAGAGTCACGGGCCAAGGGCTGTGGCCACACGAAGGCCAGCAGGAGTGAGCCGTGTTCTGGTCCAGGCAGATCCTGGACCCTCCTCAGGCCAGCCTGGGGCCCTGCACCCCTTGACTCCGTTCCTTTGTCTTGCAGAAGTTCTGCTTGCTTTTACCAGTAGTGGCCAGGTGGTTCCTCTGGGGCTGTCTCACCCCCCGGGACTCACCAGGCACCTCTCGCTAGCTGGAGGGGAGGCACACAGGCAGCACCTGCTGCACTTGGTGCATTAACTGCATCCTTTCCCATGGTTTCTAAAACAGAAATGAAAGTGAACCGGAGGACGGGCTTGGTGGGATGAGTCTGTCCTAGAGCAGAATTGAGTTTCTTGGTTCTAGATTTCTCGGGCTTGGAAGCTTTTAAGATTAACTGCTAATCTTCGGAAGATGCTTTTCACTGGTAGGGGCCCTCTCGGAACTCTGGGGCAGCGCGTAAGCTGCATGGCTGCCTTTTCTGGGAGAGAGCCCGTGAGGCCTGACAGCAGTGCCCTCAGCCCTCGATGGTGCCCACCTTCCCTTTAGCACGGGCACTCTGGCCTCAGGAGCAGAGTTGATTGAATCAGCACTTGTTGGACATATTCAGAGTTTTACTGACAAAGTCGTTTCCCCTCAGTGGTCAGATGATGAACTGCCACCTGACGCTGCAGCCTCGGCTTCCCCAGCACGGAGCAGTCACCAGGGATGGCAGGAGTGGGCACTTCCGTCTGAAAGAGACGTGTGCAGGGGAGACCTTGCTAGGCCTGCTGGTCAGGAGCCCTCCCTGAGGATGTTGTCAGAGTGAACTCTGACTCCACAGCATAACAGACACCACAGACGGGGTGGCTTAAAACTACAGAAATGTATTCTCTCCCAGTTCTGGAGCTTCGAAATCCCTGTGTCGGCAGGCCTGGGCTCCCTCTTCCTTGCCTCTTCCCAGCCTCTGGTGGTGGCTGGTGTTCCTTGGCTTGTAGCAGCACCACTGCTGCCCCTGCCTCCATCACACAGCTGCCTTCTCCTGTGACTTCATGTTGGCTTCCTTCTGTCTGTCTGTATCCAAATTCCCTTTTGATAAGGACACCAGTCGTATTAGATCAGGTCCACCAAATGACCTTACTTAAGCTTGATTATCTCTGTAAAGACTCTGTTTCCAAATGAGGTCACCTTCTGATGTGCTGGGGGTTAGAACTTCAATATATCTTTTGGGGGGACCCAATTCGAGAACATTCAGGGCCCACCAGGATCAGAGCCAGTTTACCTTCCTCACTTCCTATCCGATTAGTCAAGAGTGTGGGCCATGGAGTCGGGCTGCCTGGGTGCAAATCCCAGAATCATCACATGTGACCTATGGTTGAGCCAGTGCTGTGGTCACAGTCATACCAGCCTGTTTCAGGGACGGTGGTCAGAGTACCGGGAAGGTGCACCAGTAAATAGGATGCCACCTCCTTTGAGTGCCGGTTTTCTTTTGAGAGAAAATAATTAAAGTTTTTAAAATGTAGCCTGCTGCTTGGAAAAGAGATGGATTAAGAAGCTGGAGGTTCAAAAGCAGCCCTGGTGGGAGGATTTGTCTTCCCCGTGGTTTAAAAGCTCAGGGAATTCCTGGGGGGGAAAGGAGCATGTGCATATCTCCACGTCCTCGTGAGTTGGCTGTTTCATTTCTTCAGTGAACATTTACTGAGCCGTGGGGACATTTGACGAAGTAAGAGCTGGAATGTAGGTATGTGGGTGCAGAGTATTGGGGGCGCAGCAGGTGCAAAGGCCCTGGGGCGTGAAGTGGGCATGCAGGGCTCTGGTGCCGAGAGGCCGTGTGAGTTACACAATGAAACTACTCTCTTCACCAAAGAAAACCAGAGTTGCATGACTTCCTTGTTGAAGACTGGCTGGAAGTCAGGGCTACACTGCACTTTGTCCCTACCCACTCTGGGAATTGCCATTTTATAATGTGAGTAAATCCCATCTCAAGGTTTGGTTTTTTGTTTTTCATTTTTCAACTAAATATAACTTCAAAAATTGTGTTCATCTCAAGCAATAAAAGTGCACTGGTATTCAAGGGGAAAATTACACACTCGCCTCCACCCCCACACACACTTTAAACCCATGTTCACAGCCTGGTGTGTCTCTCTGTATTTCTTTCCAAGCCACACTGTGTTGGTGTTGGTATTGGCATTGTTGTTGCTTGCTTGTACAGTGGCGACGTGGGATTACGTAGCCGCAGCACAGTGATCTTACCCTCCTTCCCTGCTCTTCTCACCTGCCTGTAATTCACAGAGGTTCCTCCAGGTCTGTCGATATCGGCTGCCTCTGTCTGAAGGCCCAGGGCTTCCCATTGTTGGGTGCACTGCAGTTTATCAGCCGTTGCCCTGTCGACAGGTCACCTGTTAAATTCAGGGCTGAATGAGTAGCTGCTGTCATGTTCCCATGCCTTCCCTCGACTCTGTGTGGCTTGTGGGTTCTGTGGATTCCTCCACCTCTGGCACCCACTCCTCATCTTCGGCCTCACTCTCTGTTAAATGACAGCACTAGGAACCTCAGAATCCCACTGAGGCCCGCACTCACATTCAGGTGGTCATCAAGCCCGTGGCCCCAGGTCCAGAACACACATCCATCTGTTGCCTTCCCCACAGTCCCTCCCCCAGCACCCTGGCTCCAGCCTTCAGTCGTAGCCTCCTTGTCTCCAGCCTCTCTCATGGCCAGGCCGACCCTCAGGTCTCCCAAGGATCTTTCCTTCCCTCCTTCACATCTTCTCACACCTTGAACAGCCTTCAGTGGGTCCCTGCTTGGACCTCGTCCTTGCCGAAGGATCTGTGGATACACCTACCTCCAGCCCCGCCTGAGGCTGGAGGGCCCGGTGCCCCAGGCAGTATGGCGTTGGGAAAGTACTTGGCACTTTTTGAGAGCTTCACCTCTGCTGTGTACGTGTGTGTCCGTCCACCCTCACTAATCCTGGTTTCCATCTCTTTGTCCCCCACAGTGCGCGTTCCCTATTTCATTGATTTGAAAAAACCACAGGATCAAGGTTTGAATCACACCTGTAATTACTACCTCCAGCCAGAGGAAGACGTGACCCTTGGAGTCTGGTGAGTGTACAGCCTCAGAGCTGCAGGGCCGGGCACCGCCTCTTGATAGCGGAGCCGTCTGTGAAACTCTTGCTTGTCCATTTTTATCTTTTGCCTGCTGTTTCCAAAGGAAAGATCTCAGCTAAATTCCTTGAATAACGGGGCACGAGATGGCAGCACCAGCTCTGTTCTGAGGTTTTCAAACCAGATTGGTTTTTGCAGAAAGCCTCGTTTCCAGGAGAGAAGAACGCCAGAAACAGAATATATCACAGAATCGTGAGCGCAGGCTTGAGCCACACCTGTCTTGCAGAGAAGGGCCCACCCAGTTGTTGCAAACAGCTGCATTTCTTTCACAGCACTCGCAGCTCTTGGTAGTGGTGGCCTTTGCTCTTTTCTTAGTGTTTACTTTTTTAGCCATAAATTTAGGTTGGGCCTAAGTTCTGTGACTTCTTGGCATTTCTTTGGAATATGATTTAATGCTTTTTCTGTGGACTAGTTGGTGTTTACAAACAACAGAACCAGAGCGGACCGGCTTTCCTGTGGCGTCTTCTCTTTCTCTCAGAAGCAGCTCTGAATTGCTGCCTTTGTCTCAGTAGAACTGCTGTGGACGTGAGAAGCTTCTGAGTGAAGTGCTCTGAATCGCTTCCCTGTGCTGTGCAGAGGGCAGGGGCTCCTGCGTAAAGACCAGAGAGTGAGAGGGAGGTTCTGGTTCGTAGTGGCTGAGGCTGGGGCTGTCTTTGGTCATTTCTGGTTTGTTTTAACGGAGCATTTACGACCAGTGTGTGCATGCAGGCCGCTGTGCATTTTCATTTTCAGTCAGAAGCCTGACATGTTTTGCTCAAAGGTGTTTGGGGGAATTGGCGGCTCTCCTGATGATTAAGAGGGTCTGTGCTTTGAAGATGTGGGCTCAGCCAGGCTTCTTCCTCGAGCAGAACAGCCGTGTTACAGGACAGGTATTTGTGGACAGTTACCTGTGAAGGTTGTGTTGGTGATGACCACATGAGTCTCTGGGAAGCGACAGCCGCTGTGTGCTGGTGGGCACCACTGCCCGCCCAGGTCTGCTCCCTGCACTGTCTTGATCACAGTGCGGGCCCTTGGGTGGCAGCAGCTCCATTCACCACCTGCCCTCACTGGCATCTCGCCATGTCCTGCTGCTGCGGAGGAGCTGGAGGCGGGTGGTGGTGGGAGGGCAGCTCCCCTCTGCCAGGCAGGGGGAGGAGTCCAGGGATGGAGAGCTTGCCTGGGCCTTTGTCAGGAGCTCCGAGTTTGGGTAGGCTGGCTACTGGAGGCATATCAGCTCCCAGCACCTTCCAAATGTACCTTTCCCTCTCATAGGTTTGTAATTGTGGGAGAGTGATAATTGCAGCGTTCAGAACCACCCAAAATGCAATCCTCTGAAATGGGTCAGAGAGACTACGTTAGAAACGAGATGCTAACACTTAGAAAAGAAGAAATCGGCCATGTAATGTTTTTAAAACTTCCCAAGAATGAATTCGAATAAGTTTTACAGAAAAAAGGTATTAAATCAGACCCTCCCCAGTGATGAACAGTGACTTTGATGTGTCCTGAGTTAAGATGAACCAGAGCACCTCTCTAAAGGAGGGTTTGGCCACATAGACAAGTGTCCACCTGCCTGGCCAGGCACGGAAGGACTGCTCACGTGGGCCTGTGACGTCTCCTGCAGAGGTGCGTCTGTGCCAAGACGGCTTGTGGACAGGCTCTGTGTTAGAAATGGTGCATTAAGGATGGCCGGGCTTCCAGTCCAGCCCGTTGACCCGTGTTGCTGAATTAGTACATATAACAGCACGATATGTCCTGCGTCGTGAGTTAAGTCACGTACTTAAAGACATGGATGAGTTTGAGGGGACGTGGCGTTGCTCAGTGTCCATTCAGTGCCCGTTCTGTGCTGGAACCCAGCTGGAAGGGGTCTGAGCTCACATACCTTCCCCTTTATACAGGAGGAGTGGCTGTCACCCCACCCCTAGTAACTGCTGCTGGGGCAAGCTTCTGGGGCCCAGAGAGGGCCCATCCACGAGTCAGGAAATGACCTGCCTCAGCTGCCAGAAGCTGCCCTCACAGCTTGGAGTCAGCCCACCCGGCCTCCTGCTGTCCGCTCAGTTGTGACTTGAGCCGTGGGCATCCCGTCTGCAGGCGCGTCACCTGCCGCTCCCCTCTGCTTCTGCTTCCAGGCACACTGTCCCCGCTGTCTGGTGGAAGAACGCCCAAGGGAAGGACCAGATGTGGTATGAGGATGCCTTGGCTTCTAGCCACCCGATCATCCTGTACCTGCACGGGAACGCGGGCACCAGGTGAGGAGGGGCTCCTTTGTGGGGCCCATCGCAGTGAGAGCATGGGTGCACCTGGGACACGGACGTCCTGAGAACACAGGAAGAGGCAGGGTTTGTCTGGGGTTTGGGAGAAGCTTGCATGAAGTCGTGTTCCCACAGGCCCAGAGCAGAGCAGGGCTGTGTGCAAGGTGGACCGGGCCTGCTTGCTTGGAAACCACCGGCTGAGCAGATATGGGCAGCTGTGTCCAGAAATCCCTGGTCTGAAGCTCGTGCCTGGGGTGGGATGGAGGTTGTCAGAGCGACCCAGAGCCTCAGCCAGAGGGGTGTCCTTCTTCCTGGGTTAGGGAACAAGGCTTCTCAGTGGGCAGGAGGCATGGTCCCTCAGCCGAGGTTTGTTGAGACCCTGCAGAGCCACTGTGTGCCCAGGAGGTCGCCTCTGCTCACCCAGCATCTGCTCTCTGGTCTGAAGAAACTTTCTCGCTGGCAGGTGTGCCCTGCTGGAGGGGGAGGCATGCTTCCTGGGGAGGGGCGAGGGTGACGTTGAAGGTGGGGGAGTCCCATGAAGAGACCCAGCTGAGCATGCAGGGACAAGCTTGTCCTCGGGGGCTGCCATGCCACGCTCTCAGGCCAGGTTACTTGCAGCCCTGAGCCGGCAGTGCCAGCGCATCCCACTGGGCCATCAAGGAAGCACCTGCGTCTGTGCAGATAAAGCCCTCGCCCAGGTGCTGTTCGAGAGTAGGTTTAATGGATGTCTTTCAGACAAGTGGGGACTGGAGCCATTGTTCAAAGAGGGCTCCTTCCAGCCCACATGGTCAGCCTTGTTGAGAAGAGTCTGCAGGAGAGCTGGTGGGGTGAGAGGAAGAGGGGCGTTTTCTGAACAAGCATTGCCTGAAACCCCTGGGAGGGTCCCTGTTCCTTGGGTCTCGTGAGAGACAGCCAGCAAGAAGCAGCAGGAGGCCGGGCACCGCGGGGCCGGGCTGGGGTCAGTCATTTCACAGGCAGAACCGGCGAGGAGGACAAAGCAGGCCACAGAGGGCGTCTGGGCAGAGGGGCTACACAGAGGATGTAGCAGGATGTCCAGGAAGTGGGCCCCACAAGGACACTCTGAGCTGGGAGAGCGGAGCGCTGAGCTACTGACTGAGCACGCACTTGGCAGTCTGCTTTCCCTTCGTCTGGGACAAGCTACAGCGGGTTTCTCTTCCGCTTTTCAAAGAGCAAGTGAATACAAACAGCTCCTGTAGCCTCTTTCTATAAATGAGGGAAGTTTGGAGTTCTTTGTGAGCAGTGCCAATCACATGGTAAAGAAGACAAAGTCTATCTGTAACTTCAGGGTGGAAGGAATCTTGTGACTTTGAAGGTTTGCTGCCCACCCCCACCCCCATCCCCAAGGACTACTCAGGCTGCAGATCTCGGCGGCCACCCGGCCGGGCAGGACAGCAGCAGCCGTGGTTCCCTGAGACTCGGACCCCCAGGATGCCCCCAGGCCCATCACGCTCTAAATCCCCCTTCTTGCTCAAGGTAGGGTACTGGGAACATTTAGAAAAGAGCCATGACAAATGGTTGCAAAGATAACTGAAGACACTGCAGTATTTCTTTCTGGTCTTGAAGCGAAGTCCTTTGAGTGAGTGTTTCTGGGTTATATTGGCTTTCCTCCTTCGTCGTGTTCTCGCCTCCCCTGAGGACGCTCGCCCCGTGAGCACACACCCCGGAAATTGGCCAAATGCTCCTCATAAAGAAGGGAAAGAGCTGAGAAGTCTGGTGAGGGTGAGCCCGCCTGCTGATGTGTCTCCCTCTCCCGAGGCAGCTCTATCCCCGCTTGGGTGTCTGTGCACCGTAACAGCCAGCCAGCATCTGGGCAGAAAGTGCGAGAAAGAGGTGGACAGTCCTTGGAGAGAGGTGCAGGCGTGAGGCGGTGCCAGCAGTGGCGCCTGCTCGGCCGTGGTGTTCGGCCGAGCCGCGGAAGCTGGAGCCTGCTGGGGAGGGGCTAGGAGGCTCACAGTGGCTGTCAGATCACGATGGCACCTTCGATCCAGCATCCACCCACGGACACACGTGTGTGGAAGGACATTAGGGGGTGGCCGCAGCAGCAGAAGCTCAGTTAGCAGCAGGTGGGAAAGAACCAAAGTGACCACGAGGGGAGGGCGTGAATGGCCGAGGAGGAGAGTTCTGAGAGTTGGCTGTGGCTCTGTAGGTGAAAAGGTTGGGGCGGGAGGTGCCTGTGGCCTGTCGCCGTGGTGTGTGTGCCAGCAAGGACGTGCTTCCCTCCTGTTCATGGGTGGTCCTGGACACTGGGGAGCTGAGGGGCCCTTTGTGTCTTCTGGGGTTTGTACTGAAGGTTTGTATGGCCTACTCAAACCAAAGGTGAGGTAATAGTTAAGAAATATCCCCCTTGTTTGGCACCATACTGTGGAGGCAAGCTGGGAGCCATGTAGGTACCCTGAGGAGGAGGTGACCTGTCCATCAGCCTCCCGTGTAGATTTGGGGACCAGGCACTAAGGGCCCAGATGCTGCTGTGCTGATCCTGGGCCCCCTTTCCGAGAAGATGCACTAACAGCCATGCTTGTTTCCTTTCCCTGATGATCTAGAGGAGGCGACCACCGGGTGGAGCTTTACAAGGTAGGTGAGGACGGCACACAGTTTATGATGGACAGAGCGGTGCCCTTAGCTTATGACAGACAGAAGGGGCCACACAGTGGACAGATGGATGGAGCAGTGCCCATGGGGTGTGACCCACACGGTCTGTGACAGATGGAGCGTTGCTTGCCTCCTGCTTCTGGCTGTTCTTTCCAGGATGCGTGAACAGAAGGGGGTCCTCCTAATAATTTTGAGTTAATACTCATTGTTGATCTTTTTAACACTGCCTGTTATGGACGTCTCCCCATGGAATGCTTCCCATTTTGCTGCCTCTGGGGATAGTTTCCAAGATCGGGATGAAAGGACTTTGTAGATCATATGCCAGAAATTGGCAAATTACATAAAGTCACTTGGAATTGCTTGGGTTTAGTGGGTTTAGTCAGAGCCATGTTGCCCAGGTGTTTGTTTTTCACTTCCAGGTGCTGAGTTCCCTTGGCTACCACGTGGTTACCTTTGACTACAGAGGTGAGGGCTCCGTACTTGCCCCGCTTCCTCCAGGTCGGTGTGGGATATGCAGGTGTTGCTCTGAGAGGCTCCTGCGCGGCTGGCAGCTCTGCCGTGACCTGTGGCAATTGTGAGCACGTGGAGGTGGTTGGAGGGTCAGGGTCTTCGGAGGTGTGTCCTGCGTGCATCCGCCCCTGTAGGGTGCCTGGAACCCCAGCACACACCCTCTGTCAGCCACATTTTATAAGTAGAAAGTACTGTCTTTTCTTTATTGGACTCAGGCTTTCCCCACAGCTGGACACGTTTCATGTTCAGCACAGCTGGTTTTGTTGACGTTATGGAGACGGGGAAGAGAGAGACTCATCTTCTCGCCCCTCAGTATTTCTTCTTTCTAGCCTCCCACAGTTTGATGCGTGAGGAAAATGCTTTGTGTTGTCAGGGAGCAGCTGTGTGGCAAGTGTGTGCCTTGGACAGTCCTTGGCGGGAGAGGTCAAAGGGCTAAAGGCCTCTTGTCCAGCTCACCCTGATTGGGGGTAAGGGGGTGGGGTCCACATCCACAGACTCAGGAGCCGGTTGACATCACCTGGATGTGAACTTTGGAAGAGTTTCCTCTTGCTGCTGCAACAAGTTACCACAAACGTAAATGTCTCGAAACAGCACAGACTTATTATCTTGATGTTCTGGAGGTCAGGAGTTCAAAATCGTTAGCCACTGGAATAAGTCAAGGTGTGGGCACGGCTGGAAGCTCCAGAGGAGAGTCAGGTTCCTGGCCTCTTCCAGCTTCTCCAGGCCACCCTCACTCCTTGCCTGTGGCCTGAGTCTGCATCACTCTGGCTCTGACTTCTGTCTCCCTTCTGAGCATAAAGACCCTGTGATTACTTGGGGCTCACGCTGATCAGGATAATCTCCCATCCCAGGGTCTCCTGATTCGCAGCCTTTTTCCTTCTGCACCCTTCATTCCCCTTGCCGTGTAAGGTACCAGAGGCACAGGTTTCGGGGTTGGACATGGACATCTTTGGGGGCCATTATTCTGCCGACCATAGGGTGAGGGATGGTTCTTTTGTGGAAGAGTGTTCCATCAGGAGGAGGGAGCTGGGTTGGAGAAACTCTGAAATGAGGCCCATCCTTTCCTCCTGCTCCTGCCGCTGGAACCTCAGGGTAGTGAGGGGGTGGCCTTTTCCTTGTTCGCCTCCTGGTGCTTGCAACAGAAGTAAGATCCCATCTATCACTTCCTCTTTTCATTTCCCATTGAGTCTCTGCCTTTCTAAGCCAAACAAGAGTTTGTCCCTGTCTCTGTCTCTCTGTGTCTCTCCCTGTCTCTTTGTCCCTTCCCCCACCAGTGCCCCAAGCCCTCACACTGGCCTTGTCCCTGACATTGGCTCCTTCCCTAATCTGGGTCTGGGATGCCCCAGGGAGGTGGCCTGTGGTACCCCTGCCTCTGGGTTTTGCTTGTGTAGCAGGACTTGCTCTTTCTGAGCCTTGTGGTGCTTTCAGATCATTTGATGATGACTCACTGCTGAGCTGCTGGAAATGACAGTCACACTTGACTTTTCTGAGAATCTGGAGGGAAGGTCCCTTGGGAGGTCAAGGTTTAGGGGCCGAGACAGTTGGCTTTCCTCTGTTAAGCAAACAGGATGCTAAAAGCCCCTTCCTTTCTGGGTCAGAGTTGCCCTGAGCCTGGAATCTGCCTGTCTGGGGGCCTCTCCACGCCTGTCCACAGCTGGACCACAGCTGGGCCATGCAGTCAGGGCTGGGCTCAGGGGCCCCAGGGTGGACTGGACTCTCACTGGCTGAGCCTGTCAGTGCCTCATCCTGGTGCCAAGCCCCGGATGTTGGAGCCGGCAGGGGTCTGCATGTCTGACCACCCCGTCTGCTCAGCTGCTCATCGAGACTCAGATGAGGGCGGGTGGATGGCCGTTTAGGTTCAGAGGTTGTGACAGCTGAGGAGGTGGGAGAAGAAGAGCTGGCTTGGCCGAGACCTTGAGGCCCCAGACGTTCTGGGCCTCCTGCTGAGAAGGGGGAGGAGGTGGGCTTGCCCCTCGAGGTCCCCTGGGCTGCATGTGTCGTCCTCCTCTTGCTGCTGCTTTCCCAGGTTGGGGTGACTCAGTAGGAACGCCGTCGGAGCGGGGCATGACGTACGACGCACTCCATGTTTTTGACTGGATCAAAGCGCGAAGTGGAGACAACCCTGTGTATATTTGGGGCCATTCCCTCGGCACTGGGTAAGAATTCCCCGCGTGGCCTTTGCAGGAGCAGGTCTTCACGGGCAACTGTCCAGCCCAGGCTCTCCTAGGGGCCCCGGAGTCCTCTGGAACCTGTAGCACCGTTAGTGCTATGATGGGGGCAGGGGATGAAGCACCGCAGAGACCACGAGGGGCTTTGAGATACTTCAGCTCCTCAACCAGGAAGTGACGGGAGGCACAACAGCAGTCGTGGAGATGCCGTGCCGTCTCCTCCGCAGGGAGGATGCAGGCGCGCCTCAGCGGGACTGTGCCCTGAGGAGGTGGGTCCGAGCAGAACGGGACAGGGCACTCGGGCTTCCCTTGGCCTGGCTGAGGACATATGTGCTGCCCAGCAAGCCCAGGAGCCAGGGCCTTGGTTCTGTTTGCAAACGGTGGGCCCTTTAGCCCACGCTTGGCGTCGTCACCAAAGAACTTGGGTAGGCAGCAGCGGTGGTTCCCTTCCTCCATCTGCCAAGACAGGAAGCACTTCGATGTTCCACGTGAGCCGCCTGCATCGCTTCCACGGGCGTAGGGGCCAGTGTTTCTAAAGGAGCCCAAGACCAGCACCTGCTGTTTTTCTGCTGCCTTTCCTTTGGACGCGGTGGCTGCAGGCGGGTTGGGGCCGCAGGCGGGTTGGGGCCGCAGGCTGGGCAGTGCCTGGGACAGGGCCTCCTGGCCTGCCCTCACGGGGGGACTGAAACCTGGACAGGAGAGCAGGCCGTCCTGCCCTGGGTGTCTGCATGGGACCCGCCCAGGTTGGTCCCGGGAAGGCAGGAGGCCCCCAGGCCTGGCAGACTGCAAGTGCTGCCGCCCCCAGGAGCTGTGCAGGCAGACTGCAGCCTCCTCCCTGCCGACGGGGCGGCCCTGGGCCCTGCTGTCCTCCTCCCACCCATACGGACCGGGTGTGAACTGGGGCGCCGCTGTGTGGCCTGAAGGGGCTGCTCCAGGTGAGGTGCATGCCTCGGGGACATGGAGGTGCCCTGTCGGAGGGGCTGGCTGACGGCTGGGGCATCTGTGCTCCCCCCGCCCAAAACCCCACTGGTCACTTCGCAGATCCCGGCTTCCTCGGTCACCTTTGAGTATTAGGAGGATCTCATCTGGAACAATTTTTGTCATAATTCAGCTGAACTTTTTTTTTTCTTTCCAGAGTGGCCACAAACCTGGTGCGGCGCCTCTGTGAGCGAGGTAGGGGCTCGTGTGGGGTCACACGTCGTGGGGATGGCCCGGCTCCCGTGGGCGGGTGGAGCGTTGGGGAGCCGGCTGTGCTCCAGGCCCTGGGGCTTCTCGTGAAGTGGGTGGTGGTGGACGTGCCGTGCAGTGAGACGAGAGCAAGGTGCTGAGGTGGGGGCCTGAGCAGACCCTTGAGGGCCCTCCCCCGATCCGCCAGCGGCTGGCGGGGCCTCACCAGGGGCCGGGCTCCGCTGTCCTGTGGAGGGTGCGTGGATGGGGAGTGGAGGACTGTGTCTCACTGGGGTTTCTTGCTCACCTCCCAGTTCCCCGTTTGTTTATCTAGAGACACCTCCAGATGCCCTCATATTGGAATCTCCATTTACTAACATCCGTGAAGAAGCTAAGAGCCATCCATTCTCAGTGGCAAGTACAGATCTTATTAAAAATGGACTTATTTTTATAATGAAAATAATTGCTATAAAATATAAAAATGACTAAGTAAATATGTATAATAAATAAATTTAAATATCATAAAATTATTTAAATAGTCTAATGAATACAAACTTTATTAAAAGTTAATTCTCATTTAGTTCTGGTCACTGGCCTGACTACAGAGCCGCTCAGGATGTTTATAACTTCGTGCCAGGTAGAAGGATGGGGTCACTGCCAGGTTGCCTGAGGGTGGCTGTACCCACAGGAGGCCTTGCCCCCTGGCACGGTTTGCCCCCCCTGGCATTGCTTGCCCATGGGGCTCAGTGCAGGCTGAGGGCGCTGTCCCGGCTGCCTCCCCAGGAGTGGAGCTGGTGGGCACCCCAGGGAAGCCCTGGTGGGGATTACATGCTGTTGGGCCGTCACTGGCCAGATTCGAGGCCTTGGACCCTCCATTTACAGGCCAGGCCCAGAGGAGGGTCCTCTGTACCCTGTTTCTTCCTCTTCCTCCTCCCACTGCTTCCGTGTGTCCAGGGGAGCCGTGTTGGCCCCACCCGACCTCATGCTGCTCCGTTGCAGACAGAAGAGTCCTTTGTTGGGTCTCCTTTGATGTTGCTCTTCTCCCGAGCCACACGGACCCCATTCCTTGGGGGTGGCAGCCTGTTGTGTGTGGGAAGCCTGGTCTCCTAGTCTGAGGTGTGGGAGCCCTGTTTGCAGGCAGCCCCCCTGCAGCCGGTCTGGGGGCCTCTTGAGCAGGGAGTCTGAGGGCGGGGGTCAGGAAGGGCAGGGGCGCCCCCCCCCCCAGCTCCAGGGGGCCCACAGGTCAGCCTGCTCAGAAGCAGGAGTGACCCCCGGGCACACGGCACCTCTGTCTGGACCCTCAGCCCTGCAGGGGGTGTTTTAATTGATCCTCTGCTTGTTGTCCACATGTTGCCTCCAGATCTATCGATACTTCCCTGGGTTTGACTGGTTCTTCCTTGATCCCATCACAAGCAGTGGAATTCAGTTTGCAAATGATGAAAAGTGAGTACCATGGAAGAGAATTTAGAAAATCCCCAAGAACCTCCAGAATAAGTGTCTTGAGTCACGTTAACCAAGTAGGATAGGATTCTGAATACATAGGGATCTTTTCTAAGCAACACATCTCTGTAAAGGGAATGTCAGTTAGAGAACGAGAACCAGGAATGTGGAAAGACTGTAGGATTAGATTAAAGAAATAGGAAGACAACATATTTTTGGTCCATAAAGCTGTTTTATTTGAAAATTATGTCAAAACCAGAACTCCTAAACAGGTATTAAAGCAGTAATAGTAACTGTTATTCAAAAAATGACTTTGCCTCAGCCATTGGTTTTGTGTTTGGTTATGGAAAGATGTTACGAAGTTTAATATTAAAAGTATTTCTCTGAGGTGAACCAGCAGTTACATGTTCTATTTAAGGACTGTTTCTTTGAACAACGTTCAGATTCTGCTGACATTATCTTTGTGATATCTTAATTTCATGGGGTTTAATTTCTTCAAAAAAAAGAAAAGGAAAAATCCTTATCTGAATATGCAGTTAACATTTAAAAATCTACACTTTTTAAAGAAGAGTTATCTGAGTAGACTGGGTTCCCTCTAAAAATGACAACGGTGAGAAAGCCACCTTTGGCTGCCCCCCCGCTGAGCCTGTGTGAGTGCTGGTGGGCCGGCCGGCCCTCACCCACTGGAAGTCAGGAGCCCCAGCTTGGTGGGCAGGTCTGTTCCCAAATATTTGGTAAGGTGACAGCATGTGAGGGGGGCCTCCAGAGTCAGAGAAGCTACGAAGCAGATTCGTGGGTGGAAGTCCAGAAAACATGTCACCCGTCAAAGCGTGACTCGCACACCAGCAGCCCTGCACCCTGGGAGTGGAACGTGGTGGGCGGGTGAACTTGGCGAGCCGCTAGCAGCAGTTGCAGACTGCCAGAGTTGGGCCTGTGAGGGGCGGTGCGCCCCCAGGCCTGGTCCTGCCAGGTGCCAGGCTTGCCCCGGGGCTGCCCTCGTGAAGTCCCCAGATCAGCATGGGATCGCCAACAACAGGTATCTGCTGCATCCAGCAGCTCCCCGTGAGACCCCAGTGAGGGGCGCCTAGGAGACCCCGGGCCCATCCAGTCCTTCTGTTAGGTGGTTTGCTGAAGGACAGGATCCTGTGAACCTGTTGAGAATGTTAATTTACTCGAAACTCTCAGGAGTGACCTTAAATGTCATTTACACGAAAGATGAATTAGAGGGTGGCTCTTTTGCCAACAGATGTCCAGTAAAGTTCATTTGAGTGAGTTTCCTGGCCCACCTAAATTACTTAGTTTGTAAATGTTGTTTTGTAACTTTTTAAGAATAGTCTACTAGCAAAAAAAATAATTTTTAATTTCCAGGAAATATTCAGGGACCCGATTTGGTGAATGAATTGATCTCTAGATTTGACTGACACCTGTCATCTAGAATAGATATTGATGGAAACATCTAAGAAATCAAATGCTAGTTCTCTATTAAAATGCCCAGTTTGAGGCGTTCCACACCACAGTGAAGCGCTCTCTAAGCCAGGTCCCTGCTGTGGGCAGGACTGGGAGCCCAGGAGACCCCAGCTCCTCCTGGGGGCCAGTCCAGCGCCTTTCTCCCTCCCTGCAGTGTGAAGCATATCTCCTGCTCCCTGCTCATCCTGCACGCTGAGGACGACCCTGTCGTGCCCTTCCAGCTTGGCAGAAAGGTGGGTGTCCGGCGGGCGTCGGGTAAACTCATGTTCAGTCCAGGCTAGGCCAGGCAGGTGTGGAGGGTCCTGCTGCTGGCAGGGCCCCTTGTGAGGGAGAGGGCAGAGGTTGGCAGCAGGGTCGGGGCGGGGCTGGACAGCTGATGACGCCCCAGAAGGAAATGTGAAAATAAGCAAACGAATATCTCCTGGGTCCCCCGTACAGGGGACTCAGTCAGGAGGGTTTGCCAGTTACTGGCTGGAGGGAAAGAACCCTTCTCCCCCAGCGGCTGGAATTGGTACAGAACTCTCACCTGTTCTCTTGCCTCTGGGATGGGACTGACGACAGAGGGTGCCATGTTGCCTCTGTGTCTGCTTTTGCTGTATTTGCTTTGCCTTTGCTGCCAGGAAGCCTGATTAAATTTGTAGGTGGGGGTAGGGTGGGAGAGAGCACTGTCTGGCCATGGCGCTGGCCTGCTAGAGGGCGCAACGCCCAGGCCACATCAGACCAGGCCTGAGGCAGGTGTGCGAGGGCCAGGTCCTTTTCTCCAGCTGGTTCGGGCACATGACCTGGCCATCCCGGGCTGCGAGGAGGGGGCTGAGGTGGCATAGGTCCTGAGCCACCTTGTTGGCGGGCCTTGACCCACGCACACGGCAAAGTTTGAGGCACACAGCCCACCCAGCCCCAGGGACTGAGCCATCGGGGCTGCTCCTGGCACTCAGTCCACCACCGCATCCCGTAGCAGGTGGCTCTCTGTGGTGCTGCAGGCCCCTGAGGAAGGGCAGTCTGCAAGACGGGCGTGAGGATGGAGAGGGTCTTGAGTGGTGGCCCTGAGGGTCCCTGCTGTGGGCGAGGCAGGCTGCAGGGCTCTGTGCATGGGGGGCTTGGGCTGCTCTTTGGAGACAGTGGCCATGGGCTGCTGTCTGTTGCAGGGGGAGGCCAGTAGGCAGGTCACCCCCAGGCCCCGGTCGCTGACCCGCCTCTCCCTCCCCCAGCTCTACAACATTGCTGCACCGTCACGAAGCTTCCGAGACTTCAAGGTTCAATTCATCCCCTTCCACTCGGACCTTGGCTACAGGCACAAGTACATCTACAAGAGCCCTGAGCTTCCACGGATCCTGAGGTGAGGCGCTCTCCTCTCACCTGCGATGCCGTCCTGCGTGGCGATGGCTCAGGCAGGCGTGTGCGGCCGCAGCTACAAAAGCCATTTCGGGGCCGAGTCACAGTGAGGGGTCAGGAGTGTCAGCCCCCCTCCTGGGCCGTCCCCACCGTCAGTAGGGCTGTGATCTCCCTGTGGTGCAGGTCGTGCAGCAGACACCACAGCTGCTTTGGGTCAGGCCTCCATCCCTTCCCACAGGCCCGTCAGGTTGCTGCTCCTGTGTGTGGGGCACGGGGGGGTGCAGGTCTGGGCCAGCTCCTCAAAGGCCTGTTTGTCCCCAGCTGCTTCTGGAAGGGAGGCTGTGCCCCTGGCTGCACTGCGCTGGCCGAAATCCTGGGCCAGGACGTGGGCTGCCACCCCGGGCACCCATCTCGAGCTTGGGCGCAGAGCCTGAGGATGAGGGGTGCACTGGTGGCACAGCAAAGGGTTTGGATGGACCAGGCACTCCCTGCCTCCCGCTGGAGGGTGCAGGCAGCCCGCACGTCCTGGCTGGGGGGCCTCTGATGAGCCCGGGGTGCTGGAATCGGCCCTCGGTGAGGTGTGTGCCGAGTGGTCACACTTCGCCCTTGAGGTTCCAGGGGCGTTCTTTTGCAGTTTCTTGCCTCACGGATGTGGGTTGCTGCGAGGGGACAGTGATGAGTATGGGTTTGCTCTGGGACTGTGGTTTTTCTTCATAAAAGGAATACATTACATAAAATGTAGACCAGAGAATGGCTCCAACATCGGGGTGCAGTTAGTGACCCCATCCTTGCTCCTGTGTGTCGGGACTTAACTTGGGCGCTGCCCTTGGCGCCCTGCTTGTTTAACTCACGGGGTTTTCTGAGCGGAAGTGTGGTCCTCCAGGCTCTTTTGTGGCCTCCCCAGGTGGGCTGTAGGAGGACCACAGAAGGTGGGGTCTCAGGTTTGGTCTCAAGAGGTTTGGCCGACAGGTTTCCTCCTCTGGTCCAGGGAATTCCTGGGGAAGTCGGAACCAGGGCGCCAGCACTGAGTGTTACTCGCCACCTGAAGGAGCATGAAGATGTCTCCCTTGTCCCCCCCTTCCTCCGGCCAGCCCGGCACCCTGGAGATGTGCCTGGAGAGAGAACTCGGATGCCAGCGGGCCAGGCAGAGGAGGCCCTGGCAGACCTGAGGCGCCCGCCCCTGGTGGCTGGGAGCACAGGTTTCTGTGGACAGCGTGGGGGGCGGGCATGTGGCCCTCTGTTCCTCTTGCTGCCACTCAACCTGAGGTCTTGTTGGGAAGACAGTGACAGAGCTTTCTGGCCATCGGCTAGTTGATCCCACACTTCCTGAGCTGGGCACCAGGAGCCTGGGGCAGGAGGCGTGGGGTCTTGGGACCACGTTGAGCTTTCTGGCACCACCCTCGAGAATGTGGGGAAACTTGGGTTCTTTCTGTCCCTTCCCAGAACGGACTCTAGTGGTTCCATCAGCCCCTCCAGCCCTGTGCACCCTGCTTGCCTTCCTTGGTGTCCCTGCCTCCCTGGGCGGCCCCACTGCTCTCAGCGGGGGAGGTGCCCGTGGTCTGCCTTCCTCCGATTTCCACCCACCTGTCTACCTAACCTGGCCTTAGACTGAGCATTTATTTAAGAATAAAATCGTGGTGGTGGTCTGTCTGTTTTCTCAGTGACGCCTCCAGCCCAGGCCCTACCCACAGTCCCAGGCCACTCTCAGGACCCGACCATATGGGAGGTGGTGTTGGCCAAGGATCATGGGCCCTTCTTTCCCGCTTCCTTCCAGACACTGAGGCCCAGCACGGAGGGGCGTTACCTCTGGGGAAAGGCATGTTCACGGTGGGGAGGTGGAGATGGCTTCTCCAGGTGGAGCAGATGGCATTTTTCTAAAAACCAGGCCTACGCAGGTGACCTTTCCAACCTTATAGTTAAGAAGCTCTTTGAATGTTGCCGTGTTGATGGACAGGTGGTGGGGTTTAGGCTGCTGGAGTCCAGGGACCCTTCTGGCCCGCGAGCATTGCCCTGTTCACTCACTGGTGGTGGCGCTTCTGTTGTTTGGCTTTTTGCGAAACCAGCCTCCCCTGCACGTGTGCCGCTCCCAGCCAGCGCCTGCCAGCTGTCCCACTTCTCACCTCCCCGCTAAGTGCCCTCTCTCGCAGGACAGGGTGTGTGGCTTAATAAGGGGGCTTCGAGCTGTGCAGTACAGGGTTTGTCCCAGGTCGGAGGACTTCAGTCCACCTAGGTCTCTCCTGATGGCAGGCCTTCCTCCCCTAGATCGTCAGGCTCTGGCACTTTCCAGTCTCAGCAGTGCAGGAATTCCCCAGGGTGGGGAGGGGCTTGTTTACCTGCCCCCCTTGTGGCCTGTTAGCAGCTATGCCCTGGCTGGAAGCCCAGAAGCAGGTTACACCCTCTTTCTGAAGCACCTTAGAGCTGCCCACGGTGATTCTTATATCTGGAAAATCCATGTCTTTCTTAAACCGGGTTTGAAACGGAACAGACCCTCCTGAGGTCAGTTTGTCAGTTATCTTCTACTGGACGGGTTTGCTCTGCACTCCCGGTATCCAATTCAGGTGTGAGCACGGCCTGCAGGGCCCCACCCCGTCCCCCAGCTTCATGTCTCCTTGGACTTCCGTCAGAGCTGGGACACCCATCCCCACCTGACACCGTCTTCATGTAACTAAAGCATGAAGTGCCTGCCTGGCCAGGGCAGCCCCTTCATGCTTTTCTCAGTCACTGAGGCTCCTGGAGGCCCTGCAGCTCAGAGCCACATCCCCAGCTCGTCTTGACCAATGAGGCCGTCTAGACCTGGCCTGCTCTGCCTGGGCTCAAGTCTGCATCTTGTTTTTCTTAAAATTTTGTCTATGTAAGTTGCTTCAGATTTTTTTGGGGGGTGCGGAATAAGGTAGGCTATAAAGTAAAAATACAAGCTGTTAGTGTTTTTACAGGTGTCTGACCGTCTGAAGATAAGGAAGCATAAGGGATCATGGGGCTGGTAGCTGCCGCCCTTGTCAGCTGTCAGGTAATTAGTAATCAGGTCCACACATCTCTGCCTGGTGGCATCTCAGCTTATTACCTCGGTCTGAGCGACTAAGCTTACACTGTGGGTTAGGACTGACCCTTTAATGGGTCACAACAGTCGGTGGTCAGGAACAGCAAGAGATGTGCACAGCTGTGAACTGTGGTCGTCAGATGCATGTGTCCCAGGAGCTGCCCCAGACCTGAGACCAGGAATGTGCATCTCAGGTGCCCCCAACCAAGGGGCGGCTCGCACATCCCACCACCAGCAGGGGTCCACGGCGTTCTTGGGTACTTTGGGTAACAATGGCCCCGAGTCACATCCCTCTGGGTTCTTGATTTAACCTGCAGCCATACAGTTTGGGGTCGGGGGGAGGAGTTTTGGTCCCCAGGGCGTTCCACTTCCCAGGACCAGGAGTGGGTGGCAAAAGATGGGTGCAAAAAAACAGTACAATTCACACCAAAAATGCCAGCACCCAGGAGACAGTTTTCCAAGTGGCTGGGTTTGACGGTTCAGGCACTCGTGGCTCTAAGCCCCACATGCAGTTGGGGGTGAGAGAACTTTCTGTTCTCAGTCCCGGAATGATGGACCATAATTTAGCCCGGCTGGGACATGGACTGCCCTGGGCACAAGAGTGACACACAGAGGCCAGATCAACTGAGCACAAGCAGGAAGGTTTAATCCGTTTCTCACATGAGGCAGTGACAGTGAGGGGCACAGTGATGGTTACACTCGGCCTAAGGGACGGGCAGCAGAGGGCGCTGGGGATGCAACCACAGACCTCCACGCCTCTGTTGAGGTGAGCAGTCAGGATGGGGATGAGGGCAGGACCCTGTGCCACCCAGGTCCAGCATTTGAGGAGACAGCCTCCGGAAGCTTCCGCCCGCAGCTCCTGCCTGCTCCCTGGCCCTGTCCTTCCCACCTGCTCACCCGCCCTCCCCAGCACCAGCCTGCTCTCTGGGCAGAATGGAAAGTGGGCTCCTCTCTGGGCCCACTCAGTCCTTTTCCAGACCAGGTTGTCATGCTGCTGGGAGGAGGGAGACCGGCCTCCTGTGAGACCGGAAACGCACCCTCCTGGACTCGACGGGCACAGATCTGCAGCGGGGCTGGGTGTTCAGCTTCACCCAGCAGAGGTGGGGACCCCACCTGGGTGCCCAGGGCCAGGTGAGAACATCCCAGCATTGCCTCCCCAGGCACTAAACTTCAAAAGTGCTATTTTTAGTTGCTAAAACAAGGAAAGGCTTCAGCTAGTTTCATTTCCTTGTGAAAAACCTTATGAAGAAGCAAAACCAAACGAATTCTGCATCAGCCAGCCTTGTCCCAGCCAAAGCTCCCTAGACACTGGACACAGGTGTTGTCCCCAGTGTCACTCTCAGTTGTCCTGGGGCCTCTTTATCTGATCGATCTGGAAACCCCGGGCTGGGTGCCCACACAGCAGCTATGAGGACATGGCCTAGCACAGTGGACCCTCCCTGCATGGCCAGGAGGCAGAGCTGGGCCAGGGAGGACTGGGGCCACACTGGACGAGGTGCTGCAGAAACATACACTGCCCCAGGCTTTACCACGGCTACCTGGCCGGACCCCAGAATCCAGAGGCTCAGAACTAAAAACGAGCTCACGCAAGGCGTGTGCAAGGCTGCGGGGAGCCCAGCAGACAAGTCCACCTTCCCCCACCTCCACGGGGCAGGTGGGCAGAGCAGCAGGCCAGCTGCCCTGCTCAGTGCTGTGGGCCCTGCTTGCCTGCAGGAAACGGGGGAGCATCTCACCTCAGCATCTTCCCCCAACCCAACCCCCGAAAGCCACCACCCGGATCCCCATGGCCGTCCCGGAAACAGCACTGAAAAAAAGCAGGGTGCTCGCAAAGTGCTTGGAAACGGGCAGTCAGCAAGAAAACAAACGCCTCTGGTCCCGAGGGGGAGGGCAGAGGCCTAATCCCTGGGGAGGCTGGGGGGCGGGGTCTTCAGGGCAGAGGGCTCCACGCCCCAGATGTCCCGGGCGTACTCCATGATGGTCCGGTCACTGGAGAACTTGCCCGAGCAAGCGATGTTCCTGATGACCTTTTTGGTCCACTCCTTGGGGTTCTACAGAGGGAAGCGGTGCTCGGTGACCTCGGGCTGTTCCCAGATGCACTTAGGCCCTGGGTAGCCAACCAAGAGTTCACTGGGAAGGGGGCCCACCCACCAGGAAAGTTTCCAGATGACGAGACAGAGGTCCTGCTGGGGTGCGGCGCACACACTGCACAGACACCCCACCAGAGGAGTATGCGCCCCCAGACTGCAGCCAGCACCAGGAGGGGCCTCCCCAAAAGGAAAGCAGAGTTCCTCCCGGAGCCCGGAAGATCACTCGGTTTCTAGGCCCCCTCCTGTTCTGTCATAGGAGGGAACATCAGGGGCTA